>NW_010118237.1:0-29436 GCF_000699245.1 Pterocles gutturalis | reverse complement strand
TGCTGGCACCACCCCAAGGAAACTGATTAGATGTGGAGTCCTCAGTTGGTATTTTTCCTTTGTTTTGCTCTTTATTACCCCATATATCAAGTACTTTTGAAGCTTTGATAAAAGACTCTATCACTAGAATTGATTTTGAGATTAATCAATTTGATCTCTTGGTGCAGAATAAATTTTCAGAACACCAGGAGCAGAAATGTCTTCTTTTCCCAGTCCAATCATTCCTAAATTAGATATAATTAGAAAGAGCCATTCTACCTCTCATCGACATAACTGTAAATATATCCAGCTGGTTTTAGTGGGAACAGTACCAGGACTTTAAAAGTAAATTTTCCATATTTTTCTTAAAAAGGCTGAGTTTATTTCAGTATGTTCAACACAATACAATACAGCATTAGGAGCCCTTTCATCCATAACTTTCCATTAGCTACAATACTTGACATGTACCACTAAAAGACAATCTTCATGCGGGGTCTCTTACAGGTCATGTTTAAGAACTGAATTTGGGAAGAATGCAATGGCCTGGTTTAATAGTCCCAGGTTAAGGGTGTCATCTTTTAAAAAATCCACAATGTATTTACTGTACAACCCATCAAGAAATTAAAAGCAAACAAAAACATTAAAATGCCTTTAACTTAATTTTAAATAGAACATATACAGAGTGTGAGAGGGAACCTCCGGATGTAGTGAATATTCACATTTCTGTATGTGTTAAAATATCTGTTTAGCTTCCACTTTCTTCACTGCAATTAACTAATTTTTCCTGGAAATGGCAACAAAGGAAATTCAGAGAATTAGGTGGAAAGTGGTATTTTAAAACCAAAACATGGCCTCTGTCGCCTTGATTATTCTACCACAAATTGAAGAAAGCAGTTAAAGCAAGTTAATGTGACCCAGGCTGACAACATGAGAGTCATATGAAGTTGTCAGCAAGGTCTTAGCTGCTCAGCACTGCTGTCTGGGGGCCACCAAATCCTGGAGGAAGGTTGGTCCTCCAAGTGCAAAGGTAAGGGGCAAGCATGAGTGTGGATGCAAATGGGAGACCCAGCTGCCACAGCAGAGAAAAGAAGATCCATCTAAAAATGTTGAGAACTGCTGCCCTAGGAAGCTCCTCACTCAGCTTGCAGATTTCTGTCCTCAGATACCTCAGGGAAGGTTTGCAAAACTGCTCAGTACTTGCTGTGGGTAGGCAGACGAGCTCAGCCCCAGAAACCACAGGACTGCCCTAGCACAGTGCTCTGCCTAGGGTGAAGCATCCTGCTGAGAAGCAGAAAATATTTGCTCAGGCACAGCATGATGCTAACACAGCTACCTGACTTTTGGATCAGGGCCAGCTTACCCATGACAGGCTGAGAGACTGAGCAGAGCTAATGAAAAGCTGTCTGTACACACATCGACAGGACCAACTTCATCTAATTTATGCAAATACTGACCTGCAGATAATTTGGAGCTGTGAATTCTCTAAAGGGCAGAGCACTTGATGAGCTCCCCAGTTTTCAGCATTTTGATTCCTTTGATTCTTTGAGTTTTAAAGAATTTAAGCCTAAAATCCTGATTTCAAAAATCAGTTTTAAGAATAAGATCTAGATGCCTTTCAGAATTTCATGCTTTGTGTATCTGATCCCTTCGTAAGAGTCAGAACCACTTTCTTTCTCATTCATGACTGCTGAGTCCCCCACACTATTGATTGGAAAGCTTTTAAACAGTTCCTGGAGTATGCTGTTGTAAATATACCAGAAAAGAAAAAAAAAAAACTGTGAGAAAAAAAAAAAAAAAAGGGAACATTGGAACATTGTAAGAAGATCCTTCTGAGTCTCTGTGTGAAAAATCGGAAAGGAATTCCTCCAGGAGCTGAAGTGATCCTGCCACTACTGAGAGCAGGGCACTGATTATATTACTGCTCCACATTCAGCAGCCTCATTTCATATCACATCTCAACAAAGGCAATTAAACCCAATTAACAGTCCTCTGTGCTGTCTGATAGAAATATGCAGCTGTGTGCTATATTTGCAAATGCAGCGGACAGTTACACAGCATGTACGAGCCAGGAAGGGGCTTTGACAGAAGTTTTCCAGACATACCCAGGCAAGATGCAGTGCTGCTGCTGCAAAAAGGAAGGGGCTGACGGGTCTCCTGCTCCTCACGTCACTTGAAACCACCACTGCATCCAAGGGTGTTATTGTAGAAATACAGAGCCCTAATGCTGTCCTTAGCTGTAATACAGCAGTGTGTGTTTGCAGTGTCATTGGCAAGCTTGCCCCGGGAGCTGTCCCCTCCTCTTCTTAGTCTCTTACGGGGTTAATTGAGAACCCTACCTGATCCTTGGTTATAGGAGCAGGGGCTCCTTGATGCTCTTCCTTCAGTCTCTGCCAAAAGCAAAAGGACCCTGCCGAGAATCTCTTATGAAAAAAAAACCCATGAGAAGAGCCTAAAAGAAAATGGACTCTCTTCATGGAAATTAATTTACCCTAGCTTTTTCCAGTTTTTACTTGGAAATTTGCAGCCTTCTGTGGTAATGATTCACCATAAGGCTGTTTTATTAAGCATCTGCAGTACCTGCTTCCTCTGGCAGATGTGTTTCCATTAGTTGCACTGCATTTCCATTATTTATTTGGGTTTTACTTTACACGGACTGTCATTTACTCATGTAAACTTATGTGGTATAGGCTTATTACATTTATGTGCACAGACACACTGACACTCACCTCCTTCAGCACAAGTCATGATCTACTTGGATTCAACAAGCAATGAGGCCAATGTTGGGCCTAGCAATACAGTTTTGTCTTTAAATTATTTTGCACCAATACCATATATTGCTAGAGTGCTGCAGTACATTTTAATATGTAGATTTTTTCCTACATACTTACAGCTGAAATCCCATCTTCTGTTCTGAGCATTATCTGTTTATGTTTCATGGTACTCGAACTAACACAAACACAAATAATTTAGTTTTCAAATATAACTTGCAATATTTGGCTAGACGTGGTGTCCTCCAGAATCTTTAATTTTTGTTAAATTGTTTTTCATAATCTCTCACTAAAGTATTAAGAGTATGTAGAGCACTTTAAGGAATATTAAATGTTATTGCATTATCAAGGTGACGACTCTATGAAATAAAACTCTAACCCTCCAAATTACACTGGTTGATGTGCTGGGAATACAGAATACAGGACCTTAGCTCCTCATGCATGACCATATGATTTATTTATAAAGTTAAAATAAGTAAAAATAAGCCTATTCTCACAAATAAGCTATTCTTGCACAGTATTCCATCAGAAGAATAATCACCAAAAAAAGGACAGTAAAATTTAGCAGTTCTTAATCACACTGCAACAGCCTTTTGATTTAAATCAACAGGATTATTCACAGATCAGTTGATTTCTTCAAAAGGAGAAACTATTTTTATATTCACCAAGGAAATGAGAGAAAATGAAGATGATTGCCCAGCTTCAGGTAAGAGGAAGTGGCACAGAAAAGCAGACCAATGACTGCCTACTTCTGTGTTAAAACACAGATTCTCTCACAAGACAGTATGTTACCTTTTGTTTAAGAAGTTTTCCAACTGCTTTAGAAATTCATGGCTCTCCAGGAGGGATGCTCCTGAGCTGTAGCAACGAAAAGGCCGAATCTGAAGTCATATGAAGTCAATGGGGAGGCTGTTTCAGAAAGCAGCACGCTCTGGGACAGAGGGTCATAAATGAGTGGAAAATCCCTCCTTTCTCAAATGATCAAAATACTTTCAACTTTTATTGGAGGAAACAAAAGATTCTAGGTTGTATACTAAAAGTACACATTGTGTCAGATTATTATAATAAACGGAAACAGTCTGGCATAAGCAACCCTCTGATGACATTTGTGATTCGTCAGTCACAGCTAAACAGTGTAACTAGCCATTTTCCCCAATTTCTTCCCACACATGTTTGTGAAAGGAAATAACACCCTTTTCTCAACAGGCAAGAAAATAAGGCATTGTTTACCAAACCTCATTTTGATGTATTGGTGACTTGTGAAAAGATGGAAGAATGAAATCTCTTTCTCTCCTTTCTGCTTTGGTTGATGGCCCGGCAGTCAGTCTAAAACACCTTTGTATTTCACACACAATAACACAACTGAAATATGTTAAATGACCACAGATTACCAAGGCACTTCAATTACATTTAAGCCTTAGAGCAAAAATCCTGACTCAGTGAAATAAATGGCTAAACAGCTAACTTGACTATGTAGAGAACTCCACTGCAGCTTCTTTTCTATGCTATGAAATTATATGCTATTTGAACATTGAAGACTATATATAAAATACACAACAGAAAAATTAAATCAAAGCTTATTCTGTGAAAGCCTTCCAGAGATCAGCTTCCAGATGCCCAGAGCTGTCTTGCTTACTTCAGATCACCAGAAGCCTCAATTCTTCAGAGTTCAGGCAAATCTCAGAGTTTTATGTGTGTAAATCCCTTCGATTCACACAAGAAGAAATAACAGCATGGCTGTCTCACAATGCCTAAACATTTAACCTGTTATATCAGGACATTCTTGTTATACAAGTTAAAACTCCCAATTTTGTATTAAAATAGATCACACAAGAAATGACAAACTTTAGAGATGCAAGATTGTTCCAGATATTTTAGTTTGTAACAGAATAAATCTTCCAGACATAATTCAAATGTTGAAGTTAATTAGTAAAGCAACCTGCAAATTAATTCTTCTGCAGTAAGAACTGAAATTTAGCAACATATCTGAGAAATATATTTTAAACTTCTTTTTTTTTTTCATATTTGTTGACAGCTTCATATTCAAAGCTGTTGCAGCCACACAGTTCCATGAATGCTGACTTTAGCAGGCTCTTCAGTCACCCGAAAATACAGTCCCCTGCTAAGATAAGACTGGTAGATGTATCCCTAATATTTAGAGAAAACAGTGACAGCAGCTGGTCAAAAATATCCTGTCAAAATATCTTTTTTTGTCACGAAATGATGACTCATGGAAAGCAAAATATTTCATGGGTATACGTTAATTAATCCAAAGGATAAAACAAAGTATGTATCCACCTGGACTCAAATTCAAAACTCTTCAATTCCATCATGAGTATAAATAAAATGATAAAAAACAAAGTAAACAGCATTAAATTTATTGAAACAAACACTTTCAACCTTTTTGAAAGAAAAGTAGTGCATTCTAAAACTTATGTTTGTCTCAAAACTTTGAAAAAATAAGTTATAGTTTTAATTTTTGAAGAAAAAAAAATTGTGAAATGTCAGAATTCTCTCATGTTAAGGAAGGTAGAGTCTTGATTGTTTCTAATGAAGACAGGTAATTAAAAGATCACATTGTCTCTACAGGGCACTGTACCCTGAGCTGTAATTAACAGAAACAGTTTCCTCTTCAGCAGTTAGAGTCAATAAAGGTGGCAAGGTTATATTACCTGAAGGCATATCTCTTACTACATACAGGCTAAGAAAATTGTATTTTCAGGTATGTTAATACTATCAGATTGAAAATAGGTTCAGGTTGTAAATACTCGAATTCAATCTTGCTTCGTGATATCTGGGCCAACAAAACCTGAATTGTCTCTTTCCTGATGCAGCACAGCAGACTTCTAAAAATTCAGGTGAATTCTGGCACACCTTTCCACTGGCTATTCTTTATGAAACCTAACCAGCATACTGCTAACAGAAAAGGATTTGTTTGCTTGGGCTACACGATGCAACACTGAAGTGATTTCCCCCTCTTCATCTTCATTTTGACTCCTGTACACCTACACAGGTAAGATCAGACCATATTTTTCTAACTTAGATCAGCAAACGTTACATGCCACGCTTTCTCATGCTGATGCTGCTGTGCTACCCGCTCTCATTAAACAACCAGTTTCAGGAGCAGCCTGACTCTGGCAAGCTGTATCAGCTTCACACACTTTCTGAAGAGCCAGGATGAATTCCTAACACAGAAGTAATGATTTTCTTATGCTTATTCATACATAACCTTGGAATCCAACGTATACTTTTTTTAAAAAAACAGGTTGCTAATGCACTTTTGAACTGGCACTGTGATAACATTACAATTACAGTACGAAATTTGTTGTATCAGACTAATCCATGGTCCTTCTACTCTCCTGCCCTCTATCTGCTATTGACTGATACCAGACACCCCAGACTAAGGTGCTAGGGCTGCTGATCTATTTTGTGAGTGAGGAGAGGTGCTTGGTTTTATGGGGTTTTTTTGGAGGTGGTTTTTGGGATTTGTTTGGTTTTGTTGCTTTGGTTTGGTTTATTTTGGTTTGGTTTATTTTGGTTTGGTTTTTCTGAGAGTTATCTCGAGGAAATCTAAAGAGCTGCTGCTTAAGGTGAGGAGGAAGAGATCAGGAGTTCAATAAGACCTAGCTAGAAAGTCAAATACCCAGTTATAGGATGTTAGTAACAAAGTCACACTGGGAGCTCTGAGATGGCAAAAACAGAACTTCTCTCCCAACTAAACGGCTTTGCTGTGAGAGGTTCTCAGCTTTGCTTCAATGCAGCTAATTTTTAGTGTTCTGTGATCTGGTTCTGATTTAGCCACTAATTGTTTTCCCTCTCTTATAAAATCAGATGGAAAACTCTTCAATGGGATTACTGTTGTTAGTCTTTGTTCAGCAATGGGAGTAGAGTTTTCACTCTGGTCGGTGGCATTAGGGGTTTCCTAATGTCCTCAGAGAATCTAGTTTCATCTCTTTGGTTACTGAATTCTCCAAGTCCTCTGAGGCCAATTTCCAAATGTCTGCTCTCTCAATATGCTGGCAATCAAGAATAATCTGCTGTCTGTATTGTCTGGCAAAAACATCTTTAATCTGGAAAGGGAGCTTGCCTTTCTAACACTGTTCAGTCCTCATATACTTGTATCCAGCCTGCTTTGATTTTTTTCTTTCTTTCATATCATGGACAATAAATGGCAGCACTTAAACATAACAAAATAAGACTAAGGACTAAATAAGAGTAGTAATCCTAGTCTATTTACTGTAATCTCCTGATATTTGATTTAAACATGTTTTTTTTTCTCTTTCTTTTTTTTTCTTCTTCTAACTAAACTCTGGCTTTCCTCTTAAACTTTGGCTAGTGATTACAGGAAACATCGTGTTCTCATTTTCACTAGTACAAATTTAAAATAATGCCCACCGCAGTAATCTAATTTATTCCAAATGTGCAGCAATGTAATAAGGCAGCACTTGATTTACAGCTGCTTCCACAAATTGACTCTGTTAACTGCCATGAAACTTGAAGTTTTTTCCTTTCTTCATGCAAAAGTCAATAGGAAAAGCTTTTTTTGCTAAGTCTCAGTTCGATTTTCCTTAATCTTTTTTTCTTAATTTTAAGTGCTCCGGTAAATATACATGTATTTCAGAACTCTGACATTTTACAGGATTTTTTTTTTTTACTTCTTCCTACTTCCAATCGCAGAACATGAAAAGTCCTTTAATTTGATGTATCAGCAACTAAACCACACAAGATCTCTTTCTTCTCTAGACAGAGATTCTGTTTTTATTTACTTTAAAAAAGCATCATCTGCCTTCATAGGAACACAAGCTTCTAAAAGAAAGGTGGTCAGGAGTACTAGAATGAAGAAAAAAAAAAAAAAGATGCTGCTTCTGGGCTTTTGGAACTTTTTAAGAGAAATAACATTTCATGGGATGAAAATTAGGGCCTTTCAAATACTTCATGTTCAGCACCCACCATCACACCTGCATATCTTGGTTCTCATATTCCCTTTTTTTTAACTTTATGAAAAACAATAGACACACAACATTACTCACTATGCTGTGTTCCATTACCAGATTCAGGATGCCTCAAAGCTATAATTTTTTTAATGATGGACCCAATTGTGATGTAATGTTGCATTATTACAGTAAACTATTCTAGATGTGTATTTCACGTTTATATTCTTTTAGAATCTCATTTCATTAGTGAAATGTTCATAACAAGGTATATGAAAACAAAGACTAGAAATGAAATTAACTTCATCCTTCCTCTTGCAGTGGAAAGATTGCCTTATTCATTTACAAAAAGACAAAACTAATAAAATGGATTACAATGTAGAAAGACTAAATATTTTTATGCGTTTTAAATTATGTGATTTCTAACAGAACTTGGTGTCAGTAACATTTATTCATTTTCAGCAGGTACGAGTGCTTGTTTTATTCTGTTTTCCACGGAAGAGGAGCAGCTTACACAAAGAGAAAAGTATATATTGTCTTTAAAAGAAATTGGAGTAAAAAAGAATTAAATACAATAGAAGCTTTGTCTTCATGTGGCTAGGAGTCCTTTCCTGTCAGTCTTGGATGATTCAAGACTATATTTAATTTGTTTTCCTAATCTTCCAGCGTAATACCTCCTTTTCTGGAACCTACGCAATATCAAGTGTAAACAGACACACTACTAAAATGCAGTTTCTGACGCACATGTACAACCACAAAACAAATCTAAACTTGGCTTGATCATCTTTTCTTGCCCTATCTTTGCATATCTTTCTAAAGCAGCCTCAGTAATTACTGACATCATGTGGCACAATTATGGACTTTGAATCAAAACAAAAGGCAGCAGATTGCAATAATTTTAGATGGTAATGAATCTAACATTAGATTATCAGAACTATTATGAGAACCAAGGTGGTTTGAAATGGCATGCTTAAATCAGAATTAAATTTTGTATTCCTTTGTAAAGATGAATAATTTAAACTACCTAAAAGTGTTGTAATCTCTAAATGACAAGGTGTAATGGCTCCTGCCTCACAAATAACGGCCGCACAAATAACACATCAGACAGGATGTACATGCTTAATTTATGTTGTATGAATTCTTGGAACACATGTATACAGGTGAAGAACAGACAGATAAAATATATATGCACAGAAATTTGCCAAAATATAAAAGAAAAGCCAAGCACATAAATCAGCGCCACCTTTAGCTATTTGCATATCAGAACTTATCGTAACAAAATTATCTTTTCCCCTCTTCTGTTGTTTCAACATACTCCTGATTTCTAAACACAATCTAGGCATGGTCCCTTCTTGTTTGGAAAAACTGCAGAAAAAATAAATATGACAAGGGTCATACAAAAAATCCATGCCAAGTAAGTTCTTGGCTCTAAAATGTAATAACTTAGATCGCCTGGGAGCTCTCAGATTATCACAGTACCCACTCAAAACTGTTTTTCTACAAAGTTAAACAATATAAAGGCTCCTTCCAAAATTTTGTGTTAAAGCTCTTGCCTTTGTCTAGAAAAGCCCCTCTCCCTTCATTTTTTCTTTATAACTACAGTAGAGAACATTTGTTATCTCAAATACAACTTTTTCAAGCTAAAATCCCACCCTCAATGCAACTACAAGCACGTGAAATTTGTCAGATTTTGCCTTTCTTTGATCAGTTATCTTCATTTTCTTCATTTTCATTAACAATGAGTTGCCTAAGATTCAAATTATGTTTCTAGATCTTCTACCTATAGAACTTTGTGGGTGCCATAAATAACAAACAGCACCTTGTCTATTTCTTACTTTAGGATCCAACCCTTCAAACAGTTATGATTCTGTCAGCAGTCACAACATCTAGGACAGTTAAGCAACAAAAAATGAGCAATGGATAGCAATATATGTCACTTTGCTGCTATTTTTGAATTTCGGGATAAAAGATGAAAAGCCCCAGACAAATAATTTTTTTTTCCAGAATACTGTACATTTCATACCTATTAGAGACTATGATATATTCCATCTGTTTCCATACATACACTGAAAAAGAAGTTAATACTGGGAAAATCTTATTGATAGAGTCAATTATATAGTACATTGCCTCACTAATGAGAAGCATGAATCCAACTGGGATGAATCCTTCTCTCATTTGTACTGAGCTCTACAAAAATAAGCCCATTAAGTCAAAGTAGCTACACCAGATTTACAGCACTGTGATAGAAAGCAGAATTCTTCAGTGTCTTGGATGAGTGAAAGAGGATTTGGCAGGAGAAAAGAAACAATCATGAAGTAAATTCCAATTCTCTTCTTACTGAAGAAGTCTCTCTGACTTTAGTGGAAATAGGATCAAGCCAGCGTTCAAGCTCAGTCAAACTGTTCTTTTTTTAATCTAGCAGTTATTGTCATGTTGTCTGGAAAAAAAAACAGGTATTAAGATATTACAAATGTTCAAAGGAAAAGTATAAAATATAACCTCTGCAGCCATAGAAAAAGGAACTATTAATTTTCTTTAAGTCTCCTTATAAAAATGACTACTGAAGAAAAAGAACTGCTAAAAGAACAAATATACTTTCCATTGAATGCTAATATTGTCAATATTTTTCCTCTTGACTGAACTCTGAAGGTAAATTTGTTCTTAGCAGACATAATAAAGCAAAAATGAGAAATTATATAATTACTGTTAGCCAACCATGTCCAATTTCATACTAGTTTTCATCCAGCAGCAAGTGTGTGCCCCTTAAATTAAAGAAATGAAGTTAATTTGGCACAGCTTGTAGCATGTCTTTTTCTCCTAGGACAATGCCGAAGCCATCTATTCCATTAGCCAAGAGGTTTAAAAATCAAGAGACTGTTGGATTTGTAGTTCATATTGAGAAGCCAAATTAGGGAGTTAAAATGCATGACAACATGGAGAATGTCTTTTAGGAGCCTGCCATTTATAGTCCAGCCTGCACAAAGGGAACTATATTAAAAAGTACATTGTGATTTTATTGTAACATCCCTTAGCTGGTCTGTTGCTGATTTACAGCACTGAACCAGGAAGCTGTGTTTCATCAGCATAAAATTTCCTTCCAATCCAAAAAAGCATGAGAAGTGATCTACACAAAACCATTATCTCTGTTATCTCAATTATTATCGGAGATTAGCCAGAGAGAACAGTCAGCTCCAAAGAAAGGATTTAGACATGTAAAGCAGGATTTCAGCAGCCTTTCAGCACAAGTCCTAAACTGCAACCTGAAAGGCCTCACGCAGTGGTCAGGGGCACGTAAGCTTCCTCAGCATCTCCTGCTGTCCCTAAACATGCTGTAGGTGCTTGTGTATGTGTCCCAGAGGTGCTCCAGCTGGGCTTACAGCAGCCAGCCTCCCGCCTAAGGTATAGCAGAAAGCAACAAAGCAGAAAAGCCCAGCCTCCATCCCTACAGTCTCGTAAGGAGAGCGTTCTTTGATTACCCCCGTTTTCACAGACGGCACTGATTTCTCACCTACGGACACCCCTATTTAAAAAGGCAGCAGAGGATGTTGTTATGCAGTGTTTTAGTGTTTTACATAGTAGTCTAGCTGTAAATACACTTGCCAGAGGAATAGATGGGGACCCTAGTTCTCACTGGCCCATACGTATTAAATTCACATCTGTCTGTGGGAGAGGATTCTAGTTTCTAGATCATATTCAGGCTCCAGCTCTTATCTCCTTTCCCTGATATTTGCCTTTTGTTCCAGAAAGATGAAGCATTTCCTACGATGCCCTTGCAGTCTGCATTTCCTATTGCTTCGCAGCCTCGCAGTGAAGGGCTCATTCTGGACTCCTCTCTGTCTCCTCTTCTGAGAGCCCAGGCACCTCTCTCGGGTCTGTTCTCAGCCCCCTTTGAGATGAGAGGGATGCATTACCTAAAAGTTAGGTGTTTTACTGCCTGTTTCTCTTTCCACATCAGGCCTGGTTTTTAGTCCTCTCCAGCAGCTCAGGGGACCCCTCTACTGTCCCCCTGTGCGCGCAGCCAGCCCACGGGCACGGCAGGCACAGCAGGGTGCGAGGGAACTCGCGCTGGGCGCTGGCTCTGCTCTCACCTGAGTGTACAGCTGAGGAAATGTACCATGAGCATGGGACACACAACACAACAGAGGGATATTTGGGTCACTATATATTTTTGGCAAATATACGCTCTTTTCAGTCTCACTAATGAGCCAGTCAGTTATCATGATCTTGGGTGTGACATAAATAAAATAAAATAAAATAACATAACATAAAATAACAATAACAATAAAATAAAAATTATACCTATTGCTAGCTGATAGATCTGCTAATTCCTCAAATGAATCAATTTGTAGCAATCCCGAGCACGTCACAATTTTTTTCGAGTCCCACCTAATTTTAATATGTGTTTCTCTAGAGCTAATCAGGATAATTTCATCAAACTGGGTTGTCACAAAGGAAAATTAAAAACCTTGGGTAACAGTGCTTTTGTGGTACATTTAACAACTGTATTTCAGTTTACCTCCTCTAAAAAAAAGCTGATGTTCACACAGATAGCAATAAGGATTCATTAAGACCTCTGCTACTTGTATCAAGCCTAGATGGTTTTGTAATGTTATTATTGCAAAAATGTACTTTTTAAATGTCTCCATTACCAGGATTTGCCGTGGAAGTGAAGTCTCCTGCAAATAAGTGTCTCATTCTATTTGCTCTTTACAGAAAATGAAACATGTCAGGCTGACACTTTCCAAACATGCTGCTCTACTTGATTCTGTCATTAATAACAAAGATTGACTAGTGATTTGAGCCTATCATTTGCTACTCAAAACAAAAATTGTATTATCTTTTCTGTAGGAAATAATTTAAACCTGTTCTGCTCTGTCCAGTTGATGGAAGAGCCAACACACCTCCTTTCTGTATCAAATGTATCTTTGGAGAGGAAATAATATTATCAATGGTCAAATCCTTGAGTTTTGGTGTGTTCATGACAATACATCCTTTTTCAGAGAAGCATTTAAGCATATGCCAATCTTCAAGAATGCACTTAAATCTAACTGGCTATTGAAGGTAGCAGTACTTGACTAAAATCAATGCTAGACGAGGAAAAGCCAAACAAAGAAAATGAATGGACATTCTAATCTTAGAAAACACATTGTAAAGATCCAGGATGTTAAAAAATTTTGCACTGCCTTCTTCTATCGTTAATGCATATCCAAAGAGCATCAAAGACATGTCCAGTTTTCATTATGTTCATCCTTGAATTTTAAATTATCACAAACATTGAAAAGCCATTACTCAGTATCTTACTGGTTGAATCATGAAAAAAATGTCATAGCATGAGAACAAATGTACTCTAATTTTAACAGAATGCTAGTGTTATTATGTTAAAAAAAGGATTTATAATGGCATAAACCCTTTTCTTAAAATACTAAACTATTGCCAAACTGAAAAAAAAAAAAAAAAAAAAAAAGATGAGACCCAAAATCTTGCACTAAAACTATACTATTGCGAAGAAGTAAGACTTCATAAACTTATAACTTAGTGAAGGGAAAACAAACTAAGGGAGAAGAGATTTCCTTTCTTTTTTAAAAAATAAACAAAACCAGCTAATGGCCACAAAAGAGGATGAAAAAGAAGTAAGGAAAACAGACACCAGCAGTCATGAATATGACAAATCCCTGCTAACTACTCATTCAAATACATTGTGAACCATCATCATCATGAGGTGTTATTTTATGTTACAATAGCATGCCATCCTATTATTTCACGGTGGAGCACCACTGTTTTCAGCACTGCTAATTGTACGAATTTTGAGGTTACATACAAATAAGGATTTAAACATCTAATAAGCATAGTGCCACAAAGCATAAAATATAGATATTAAATTCACTGGATGACACATTGACATTTATTAATGGCATTTGAGGTGTGCTGTGGTACCACTCTCGGCTTCCTACTCCTGCTTCGAAAAAGCACAAGTCTCCCACACTTCCTGCCAGCCCTGGGAGGGCTTCTCTTGTGCTTTACGGCATCTCAGTCACACTAGATGACACCGTGTGAACAAGCTCTGGGTGCCTGTTGTCCTATATACTACCTGGGAGGATGAGTATGCTTCCAGAAGGTAATTGAAAAGCCTGTATGTTCATCATGTAGCCAAGTGCTAGAACAGTGATATATCTAAGATTTAAGATTTCTCCTATTTGCAGATACTCCAGCAAGGAGTTTTCAGGATTTAAAACTAACTATTCACAGATTTTCTTTAAAGATCGGAGTTCATTTGAACTAACTTCCTGCACCTTTCACACTGACATTGGAGCCTGCACAGAGAAGAACGAAAGGTTCATACAGCTCATATTACAATAATTAACAAAATAATTGAATAATTTAATTAAGTAAAATACTAGATTGAGATGAGACATGTCTATTACAGTGTTTTAATTTGGATCAAGATTGCACTTCAAAGCAAAGCCTGGCAGAACTGCCTTGGAGAGCAAACTGCTCTCCAGGAGTTTCCCTGCTGGAAAGGGAAAGGCAGCCCACAGGACCAGAATAGAGCTTGTCCGCAGTAAAACCCACAGAAACACAAATAATGTAGGTGCTGAGTACTCAACAGTTGCTGTTTTGCCCCCCCAGGTCTGTTCCTAGTACATCACAATGCTTGCTAGTGTAGATACTGTCATCTCTCATGCCTGGGTCTGTTTCTAATCCACTGTTTATATAAAGTAAAATTCATTAATAATCTTGGGAGTTAATTTCATGTATGCCAATCAGTTTGACATGCCCTTTTTGGCATGCAGTTTAGGGCTCCTGGGTTATGCCATCTTAAATTTATGCCAATCTGCTAGCATACGTACCTAAAGCTACACCTGGAAACCAGCTACGAAACTGTCGTGAACCCAATTCTTCCTTGCCTAGAAACTCAAGCAGTCATCTCATTGAAATGCTAAATGAATGCTGCACACTCCTGACTGACTGAAAGTCACTTTACCCAGGTTTGAATGACCATGAGTAATCTGCAGCAGTGGAGAATCAGGTTCTGCATCATTTCTGTTTGTCAAATAGTAATGTTGCCAGTTGCCATTAGCAAGCGCGGCTTACCTATCACAAATATGTAACTGCTTCAGAAAACAATCCATTTCTGTGATCACAGATTTCTATTTGTTTTACAACACAGACTACAGGTAGGATTTTCAAAACCACCTAAGTTGTTTAGGACTATAAATCCTATGAAATATCTGTGTGGCCTTTGTTCTTAAGAGCTTCTGAAAATACTGTTGCATTCCGTATAGCATATACGTTTTGGTCCTTACCTCAGGTATCAATTTGTCACATCATGAGCTATGGTTGCAAATAATAAAAGTAGCTGGTGTTATCTCCTCAGAGACAGCTAGCTCTGCAATTCCTGAATTATAATGAAGTCCATTATAAAACCGGTATTTAGTACTTACTATTTCAGCCCTCTGGCAAGGCATTAAGTTGAGATACAGCAGGCTATTTTTTTCCAGATCACATACAGGTTTGTTTTTCAGTAATCATAATCTATCTATGTTTCTAAAAATTTATGTATAGAACAGAAGTTTAAATTCATCATCAGTCTCATATGCTTTTCTTTGCATGGTTATGAAGACTCAGACTTAAACCAAGACAGTCTAATTCTCACTGTGCATTTCACTAAGGCAGAGTGGATATAAAATGCTTATGGCATTTTGTCTGACCTTTTCAGTCCCTTTCATTGTTTGTTTCACAGGTCATTAAGGATCTGTCACTTAACTTTGCCCAGTTCCCTGCTGCTGGAGACAATAGCATCACACAGTTCATTTTCCTAAACGTGTTGCCATTTTTGAAGCAGTTAGTGTTTTGAACACATGCTGCATCTCCATCATCATGCTCCACCTGCTGCAACCCCACAGGAGACCCAGGCGAGTTCAGACATGATAAAGGTTCTTGCCACCATCACACAAAAGGCCAGGTACGCCCACACCAGATGGTAGGCAGCTTTCCAAATCACCCAGGTGAGTTTCTTCATCCTCTCACACTTCTATTTGTGGAAGGAGCAATGAATTCATAGGTCTACCACAGCAGCCTGTGGTGCAAAACACATAAAACTCTTCACATGGACATGTTCAGGGAGGTGAGATGATGTCTTTGTAGCAATTTTCTTCACATAAAGGGTGCTAAGTAGCTCTGATTAAAGAGGCACAGTGTGAGAAAGATATGTCAGAAGAGCTGCTACTGGAAAAAAAATGGATGATTAAATACAGCACCCAGGGAAAGTCCTCAATCAGGAGGTCTGCAAGCTCTTAAGGTACCAACCTTCAGTTGAGTTCAAGAAGACATTGCATTATTTTTTTCCTTTTTTGTTAGCAGCTCAGTCAGCTAAAAAGGTTCGTATTTGACCATATGAATTGTAGGTAAGTAGAACTTTTACTCAGTCCTAACCAGTTCATTCATAATGGAGTGACTTAAATAGAATTATTGCAGACTTTGGGAGGCATAATAGAAAGTAAATAGGATGTTTTTTTCCAAATGAAAATGTAATCCTTTTGAAAGGAACATTCAGCAGAAGCCTAGACAACATTTAGAAAGCCCTTGGCAAAGTTTTTCATAAGAAGATAATAAGGAAATATAACCATTGGATAGGATAATATTCTGTCAGTTCAGAAGTAGGGTAAGGGAATGAATGGAGAACAGAAAGTGATCAGTTTTTCAAAGGAGGGCTGTTAAGATGAGGATATTTAAAGGAATTGCTTTTGGTTTTTCCTTAATGATCTAAAAAAACCCACCCAAAAACCCACAGTGATACTGAGATGGCAAAATTTAAGAGTTAACAGCTATAAAGTAAGCAGCCAGAAAGGCTGGAGGGGATCTGTAATATAGACATTAAAGGTATTGAGCTTGTAAATTTAATGATCCTCTCTCATAATGAAGGAGGAAGGCAACATTCAATGCAAGAAGAAAGAGAATTGAAAGCAGGAGAGGGAATATTCTTTTTATTTAACACTGAAAAATAACCCTGTTCAACTATTGAAAAGACCCAATAGCAAAGGCAAAGGATTTAGTAAAAGTTAGAAAACATTTGGTCCTTTATATGGATACTGAAAATATACAAAGTTAATCCATAAAAGACAGCCTTCGCACGTCACACTAGATAGAGGGTCGGAAAAAATTTTCCCCACCAAATATGTCAGTGTGCATTCCATCTTTTAATGGCCTCCAGTTCTATTCTGCCAGTCACAGAGAGAGATTAGACCCTGGATTAAATCAATCAGTCTATGGTACAGACAAATGATTCAGAAATACACCTCTTGCTGTTCTTCAGACCTGAAAAATGGGTAATGCAACCTGAAAATACAAATGCCTGGTAATCTTTATGTTCCAATAACTCGGACACGTTCAGGCATCTTTTTGACAAAAGATAGACTTAAGACAACTTTGGCACTACTGTCATTGGGAGGGGAGTAATCCCAGGAACCTGGAATTGGAAAGGACTATCAGGAATCTAGATCTCGCAGCTACAGAGACCTGTGTGATAGCTGCATAATTCAGAAAGGCCCAAAGAATACGCATCCCACCTCACACTAGGCACCCCACAACATCACTTAGCATTAGACAACAGACTTACTGCCTCTGGCTCTTGGGTCTTTCCTAAAAACAGCAATGCCACAGGAAGAAAGTAATAGGGATGGAGTCATCACCTTTGGCTTCGACTTTTTTTGCCTGCTTTTCTCCTCAGTATCACCTTCTAAGCCATTTTTCCCATTTCAGACAGACCTTCTAAGCTAAGGTCAGAAGCACTGACAAAACCACCACAGGCTCAGGTATGGGGCTGAGGATCCTCAGAGAATTAAGGCATTCCAGTGCATATACTACATATACATGCATATGCTGTTTTGCTTAATGTTTTTTTAATTTTTTTTCCAGTGAGGAATTTTAAATATGAATGTTCACAGGTAATTGAGCTATCAGCACCTAATTATCTGTATCCTTACACCATGGGGAAAGCATTTTTCCCATAGAGGTAACTTAAGCAGATGGAAAAGGCCATAATTTACATTATTAATTACACCTGTAAAGAACTGTTTACTGTCGTAAGCCAATACCAGCTAAGCATTTCAGTTGCACTACCATTTACATCCTGAGAAAGTTAAAAAACATGATGACTTAAAGCTGTTCTGTATCATAAGCAATATTGCAAGCCTCTTTTACTACTAAAGGTGACAAACATTTCCCATTAAAATATCTCATTTTCCATTGTTCATGATTTTGCCATATGTGAACCATTCAGGCTGAAATTTTCCATTTCCAGTGTCTCCCTCAGGCTGTCATGGCATTAGAGAATTCGCACCAAAATGGTTTGGGGCCACTGGAAAAAAAACACCAAATAAATAAAAAGTCCCCATGGTTAAAGCAAATCCATCCTTAAAAAGTAGGAAATAACAAACCTTACATAGGTTATTTCTAGTAGTTTTGTGCATAAGAGCATGAATTTGAAATTTAGCATTTGTATCAGGCATGTGGTTATGCCATTCTGTCAACTCATCCAAATTAGCAAATGCAGAAACCCTTTAAAAATGTGTTTATTAGGCAGATGGTAGCAGATTTCAGAAGATATAAGCCTTGTGTGTGCTACAGTCCAGGGCTGAACACTTTCCTGCAACTCCAGATCCAGAGTACTATGCACACCACTGGGTGAAAACACAGGAACTGAGTGCAAGGAGATTGCTTACCTTGTACCTTCATTACCCACCTTTCTAGACAAAAAAAAAAAAAAAAAGAGACAAAATGAAAATAGAATCTGTCTTATCAGTATACAGATAAGATAAAATCTACCTCTTCCCAAGGAGGTATTTTTAGGCATATTTCTAACTTTTAGGGAGCATAGTTACCCTGGATTTGCTCATCAGGAAGCTACTGTTCTTACAATCATAGAATCATAGAATGGTTTGGGTTGGAAGAGACCTTAAAGATCACCGAGTTCCAACCCCCCTGCCATGGGCAGGGACCCCCTCCACTAGACCAGGTTGCTCAAAGCCTCATCCAGCCTGGCCTTGAACACCTCCAGGGATGGGGCATCCACAGCATCTCTGGGCAACCTGTTCCAGTGTCTCACCACCCTCACAGTGAAATTTTTCTTCCTAATGTCTAGTCTAAATCTACCCTCTTTCAGCTTAAAACTGTTACCCCTTGTCCTATCACTACACTCCCTGATAAAAAGTGCCTCCCCACCTCTCCTGTAGGCCCTGTTTAACTACTGGAAGGCTGCTATAAGGTCTCCCCAGAGCCTCCTTTTCTCTAGGCTGAACAACCCCAATTCTCTCAGCCTGTCCTTGTATGGGAGGTGCTCCAGCCCTCTGATCACCTTTGTGGCCCTCCTCTGGACTGGCTCCAACAGGTCAGTGTCTCCTGTGCTGAGAACTCTAGAATTGGATGCAGTACTGCTGGTGGTGTCTCGGAAGAGTGGAGTAGAGGGGGAGAATCACCTCCCTTGACCTGCTGGTCACACTTACCTACAAATATTGTTTATATTTTGGCAGTTAACCATGCAGCACTCTATCTTTCAAATTTCTATCACACCACAGACAAAAGCACTCCAGACTAGAGTAATTTATTGGTAACCTTTATAGCTAAAAATCTTCAAGATTTATTAGAAGTGTAAAGTTAAAAATTAAGAACTTTTAAGAATATTGCTGAAGATGCAGTAAAGACCTATGTTAATTCCAAGCTTTTGACTCCAATTTTCAAGAAAGCTAGGTTAATAGACTTTATTTACAGCAAAGATCCATCTGAAAACAGCAAAACAATGACAATCTTCGAGAATTTTGAGAAGTCCCCTGTATTTTTGGAGATTTTCCCCATGTTACAGATAGAAAACGTGTATTTGTACTAAATTCTCACTCCCAAACCACAGAGATAATAGAAAATATCAGCCTTACATTGATTGTAAAAGTAACAATTATGTAGTGAGATAGGAAGTCACCTCTTCCAAGTGATTTACGAAAGCCACTAGTAGTTCAAAACTCCTGGAGTGGTATTCATGCAGAAGCCTCTTCTTCCAGCCAGACCACTATTTAATCATCCATTTCTATGATGCATAATCTGCACATTACTTTTAAGATTCTTTTTCATATTTCATCTACTGTATTGTTTTAAAAAACACACACACCCACAAAACAACCTGAAAAAATTCCTCTCAATTGCCAATCAAGACAGAATTTCCACTGAAAAGTTAACTATGCTACACTCAAACTATTGCAAAGCTGTTATGCAGGAGTCAGTAGGAATAATGATTTACACATGCAATGCTATTAGCACCACAACACACCTTCAACAGAAATCATGTACAAAAGATGGCTAAATAAAGAAGACCTTGCCAGAATATTTTGCTTTGAAGGGAACAAATGAATACAGAAAATCTCAAATTGGTATAAATACAGAAAACATTAACTTTTCCATGTAAGAAACCAGAGTAGCCTGTAATACTTCAAAGGGCTACAGCACACTTGTACTCAACAATCTATAGGTAGACAAAACTGACATGTTATTACCCTGCTGGAGGAACATTGATTGAAAATGCATATGAAGTCCCAGAAACATCAGATTTGGAGGCAAGTCGGGTACAGGAATGGCTACAGTAAAAAATTGCCATGAAGAAAGCAGTTGACATGCCATAACCTGTGCTGCAGGACTGGTTTTACCTTGCAATGATTCCAAGGTATCACACTTAGTAAAAGCTGTCCAAGCTACTTCACATTTCCCAAACAGTAAGAGTTTGAAGGTGAACTGTTAAGTGGGCATAGTGCATGCCCTACAAATAATACTGTCAGCCTATGGAAACATTTTAATGAAGTCGATTAATGACATCCTGTAGCTGATCTTTGTTCCTTTTTACCATGGTCTCTAAAGTAACATAAATTCACATGAGTGCAACACTCACAAATGTGAAGCCATTTACTCCAATCGTAGTATAGTCTTGAAAGCACTTTAAAAGTCAAGAGCATGGCCACCTTCTAGAGGGTGCCCTTTGCATCAGAGGTGTCAGGTTGTTGCAGGCAGAGAGAAGTTATGAAAGCAAGTTCTACAGAGGTGAAGAAATATGGCCAGAGCAACAGAAACCGAACAAGAATTGAAAATTCATGCATACTGCTATTTAATTAAGACCCTCTAGAATTAAAAAATAAATACTGAAAATGCTCTGTAAAGCAAATAGATACCAAAAAAGGTTGGTTTAGCTTCATTATAAAAGCAGTGTGGATAGGATGTTGTGATACCACCTTTTCTTCTGAAGGCAAAGATGACAGAGGGCAATGCAAGCCACACAGAAAGATATTTAGCAGTGTCACCATAGGAACCATTTTGCAGAAGTGTGTAGGAGCAAAAGAACCTGAGTGATGGAATCATTTAGTGGGAGGGGTGGGGGGGCATGGAAACCAAACCAGTAATAAAAACCTGAAATGACTGGAACACAGCTGAATCTGTGTGGTGCCTGATAGATGGGTAAATCAAGATTAGAATGAAAGCGTGGTTCAATTCAATGCAAAGACACTGCAGATGCAGAGTGAAATATGCAGTCATCACAGAAGGAAATTTTAAAGCAATCCAGAAGACTACACAATGAGAAAAAATACATATCTTCCACACATAGTGAAACCAACTGGCAGTGCAAGCAAGCTGTTTCCTTGGAAACATCAAAACAATAGCTATGTGACTTTCAGTCAGCAATCTTTTCTGAGACAGCAGTAAGACCTATTTTACAGGTCTGGTCTTAGTATTATGCACATTTTATGTAAACCAGAGTAATTGCTCCAAAAGGAGCAGAATCATTCTGGTGTAAAATCAATATAAAATCCAAAACTTGTTTTTCAGATTGTAAATATGGAATTAGTTTTATTCACAAAGATTTGGAAAAGGGGAAATATAACACCCATTTTTAAAAAAG
This sequence comes from Pterocles gutturalis, assembly GCF_000699245.1. Lineage (NCBI taxonomy): Eukaryota > Metazoa > Chordata > Aves > Pterocliformes > Pteroclidae > Pterocles > Pterocles gutturalis. The sequence continues at coordinate 7,828 of NW_010118237.1, read as the reverse complement.
GAAATAAGGAAGACCCCAGGGAACTACACGCCAGTCTGTCTCACCTCTGCGTCCACCAAGATCATGGAGCAAATCCTCCTGGAAACTGTATTAAGGCACATGGAAAATAAGGAGGTGATTGGTGACAGCCAATATGGCTTCACCAACGGCAAATCATGCCTGGCAAATCTGATGGCCTTCTATGACGCGGTCACAGCATGGTAGATAAGGGAAGAGCAATGGACATCATCTACCTGGACTTGTGAAAAGCATTCAACACTGTCCCGCATGACATTCTTGTCTCTAAGTTGGAGGGACATGGATTTAATGGAAGGACCACACAGTGGAAAAGGAATTGGCTAAACGGCCGCACTCAAAGAGTTGTGGTCAATGGCTCAATGTCCAAGTGGAGATCAGTGACAAGTGGTGTTCCACAGGGGTCGGTACTGGGACCAGTGCTGTTTAACATTTTTGTTAGCAACGTGGACAGCGGGATTGAGTGCACCCTCAGCAAGTTTGCTGACGACACCAAGCTGTGGGGTGTGGTGGACATGCTGAAGGAAAGGGACGCCATCCAGAGGGACCTTGACAGGCTTGAGAGATGGGCCCATGCAAACCTCATGAAGTTCAACAAGGCCAATTGGTAGATGAAAAACTGAACATGAGCTGGCAATGTGCGCTTGCAGCCCAGAAAGCCAGCCATGTCCCGGGCTGCATCAAAAGAAGCATGATCAGTAGGTCGAGGAAGGTGCTTCTTCCCCTCTACTCCACTCTCATGAGAGCCCACCTGCAGTATTGCGTCCAGCTCTGGGGCCTCCAGTATAAGAAGGACATGGACCTGTTGGAGCCAGTCCCGAGGAGGGCCACGAGGATGATCAAAGGGTTGGAGCACCTCCCATACAAGGACAGGCTGAGAGAATTGGGGTTGTTCAGCCTAGAGAAAAGGAGGCTCTGGGGAGACCTTATAGCAGCCTTCCAGTAGTTAAACAGGGCCTACAGGAGAGATGGGGAGGCACTCTTTATCAGGGAGTGTAGTGATAGGATAAGTGGATGATGGTCAGAGGGCTGGAGCAACTCCCATATGAGGGTTTTAAGCTGAAAGAGGGTAGATTTAGACTAGACATTAGGAAGAAAAATTTCACTGTGAGGGTGGTGAGGCACTGAAGCAGGTTGCCCAGAGAAGCTGTGGATGACCCATCCCTGGAGGTGTTGAAAGCCAGGCTGGATGAGGCTTTGAGCAACCTGGTCTAGTGGAGGTGTCCCTGCCCATGGCAGGGGGGTTGGAACTAGATCACAGAATCATAGAATCATAGAATGTTTGGGGTTGGAAGGGACCTTAAAGATCATCGAGTTCCAACCCCCCTGCCATGAGCAGATGTTCTTTAAGATTCCTTCCAATCCAAACCATTCTATGATTCTGTGATTCTATGATTTGTTTTCATTGTTATTTGGTTTTGAAAATGGATCTGGTCCAATCCTTAAATTTGTTGGATAATTACATCAAAAATCCAAACTGTGATTTTCAGCACCTATGTACAGCAGATCAAATCAAGTCTTTTTGGTTCTGAGCTACCTTGAACCTCATAGACTTAAAATGTCAAGGCAAAATGTTTAAGTCAATGCCTATTAATAAAAAAGCTATGCATGGAATATGGCTTTTAAAGAACACAGTAGTAGCAGCCAAAGAAACAACATAATCAGTCACACACTTAGAGCATTTAGAAAGGCAAACTCATGCAGTGAACCTCAGCTTCTGTATATGTCATCTCAAAGCTTTCCGCTTTCAACATGCTTAATGAGTTGTGATACAAAAACAGTAAAAGCTAAACTATGATTAAACAGAAGAGGAGAAAAAACCCACCATCCACGTTTGTCTCATATGTCATCTGACAGTCTTTTACATTAATGAAATCTTCCTCTGCCTAGGGCATGGCCATTCATACTTCATATCTCATAAGAGAGTTCCCTAGCCATCAGGAACTAGATTACTATGGTTTAGGAGTACCTTCAGCACTCTCTGTACAACAATAAATGCATGTAAGCTAAAAACAAATACATTTAAACAGGAAATTAGAGAATGTGTCCAACCATAAGGGGAGTAAATTATTGAGAAAGTCTTGCAAATATGAGAACTGGTGGCAAAATAAAATCTACATTGTTTAAAATGGCACTTGATCATTTTCTGAAAAAGTTATCTGCAATCACAGGAAATTGTACTCTTTAGGGTCCTAAAAATATGCATTGTTACCAGGATTATAATGAAAAACAGTCAACACAAGATGAAAAAAATAATTTTAGCAAAGTCAGAAGTATTGAAGAAACAGAAAGAATTGAAATGGAAAACGAAAATACCTAGAACGTTGGAGAAGTAGTAAATAGCAGACTGGTGTAATAAGAAAACTACATAAAGGTACTAAAATAGTTGAATATAGCCAAAAGGATGAAGAAATGAACTGAACAGAGTGCTACAATCTTTTAGATATTTTACTTACTCACCTCATAGCTGGGAGCAACTAATTTACTCTTTCAAATTACTTCTTTGTTAAGTAGAAATGGGACTAATGCCTATTTTACTCAACAGAGCTGATCTGAAAAGTAGCTAATGCCTCTAATGTCTCCCATCAGTCTCTAATTTGGTACAGAAAGACTCTAAACCAAACTCCAGATTTGAAAAGGAAGTATTATTAGTTCTGAGTTTTTTAAAATTCTGTGTTTTCCCATTAAAAAGCGAAATACAGTGACATTACTGAATCATTAAATACAATTTAAATTATAGAGATTTCCATGGAAAGGGTGCTGAATGTTTTACCTCCAGGAAAGAAGACAGGTAAAACACTTACTACATCAACCAACATTACTGAGAAAAAGGCAATACTCTGAAAATGCAAAGGGATGAGCAGGAAAAATAAGACATTTTTTTTTAAATGTTGCCAGGCTGTATAGCTCCTGAGATGAGGGAATAAGGGAGTCATGAATACTCTTCTGAAAACATATTCCAATGCAGGTGCACATGTTGTAAAATTGTGTGCCTTCAGCAGAGCAGCATCACCCTCACAGGCATCCTCAATAAGAGCCGCTTCACTCAGCACCCCAGAATGCTGCTTCCTGATACCAGCAGTCAAGAAACAGTTTGTGATACTTGTATTTATTAAAATTTTGGTATGAGGATGGAAATTGTGAAGAACAAAGTCCATGGATGACACCTTCCTTGATTCTGGTAGAGATGTAGTCTTATCTGTTAAGTTCATTATTTAAATGCTTTAGTGTGCCTAGGAAACTAATTAATTAGACTGGTAGTTCGTTGTGCTACATAATAGAGAAAAAAGTCAATCCTGCCTTAGATAATATAAACTCCACATTAAGTTTATTTTTTTTCTGTCAAATATGAAGGTCAGACTTTTACGTTAAATTCCTTTTGTTCCTTTGTACTCTGTCTGGATCATGCTCCATGCAGTCACTAATTATCGTTCACAAATATTTATTTAATTAAAGCAATTCAACTCGAACAAAGAATTGAAGGAGATACTTCAATTCCAGCACTTCACACTTACCCTGGTAATAGCTATAAGCAGAATTTGGTTTTGTGCCTCAAAGACAGCTTCACTGTGAGAGCAACACAGACCCACCTGAGCAGGAGCAGATGGTGGCTGTATTTCAGCAAGTCCCTTCCCATAAAGCCTGCAAGGCTGGAGTTAGCTCACACCTTTTGCATTGTCAGTGTAAAATGAAAGCTGAGTTATCTCGATCCATGAGCAAAAAGTTCTTTCTATTTCCTCATCTTCTTCATCCCCACCAAAATATATACCATAAGAAAATGGCAAGATCCAGAGAAGCTACGCATGAGTTAAGATAATAGTTTTATGCTGCATAAATGGTAAATCTAAACTGGGTAAATCTAGACAGTGGATTACAAACCAGATTGTCAAAGGGGACAAAAGAAGATGCACATATATGCCACTCCACGTATTCAGTGTCTCACCCTAGAGCAAATACTCATGCAAGAACACAGCACAGCACACTGCTACACTGACCATGATTTCAGATGCCATTTCTGGTTTTAAAGGCTTGCTCTTGCAGACAAACCTACAAATGCAAAATACAGAGACTGTTTCTGCTTTGGATTTTGAAAACATTAGATACAATTTTATGATACATATTTATTTAGTTTTTTGTTGCCTTTTCTTTTGACAGATTCAGCTCTAAAGAATGACTCTGAACAGCCACCACTGCTACACTTCTTGTTCAAAATGTATTCTGCCATTGTCGTGACTGTCTTCGGCTGAAGCACCTCTCTGTGTTTTACTGCTTTACACTTGTGCTTCCTAGTTCTAGCATTGTCTTACAAGGGTTTGGTGTTATTTTTTTTAATACTTTTTATACTCATTTGTCATTACAGATTGAAAAAAAAAGCAACCAACAAATTAACTGTACTGGGTTTAATAAGATAATATTTTCTTAGATATTCTTAAGGGCTTTGTACTTGAAGGGCTTTCTATTGTCCTAGTGTATGGATTCAGTTCAAGGTCTTTGTTGACTGGATCTGAGAACAAACTATAAATGGTTTGGACTGTGAAAATGATATCAGGACTGCTGGCTTGGCCTTATGTCAGCACATAGCATGGCTTATCATGTGATGTTGCATTTAGCCAACAATTTCATGCCAAAACAAAGAAAACATTTTGTTCTTATGGGATATCTGAAATGTCCAAACACATCAACTTGCTTAAACCCCAGTAACATATTTATTACTATAGCTTATCTTCCCTGTGAGAGAGTCCACTAATAAACAAATAATACTTGGACAGTCACATCATAACTGAAAAAACATATAAAATGTCAAATGTTCTATCTTCACTCCAGTGATCAAGTTATATGATAAAAACTTTCCATTTTATAATAATTTTTCTCAGTTTTTCCCCCTTCCTAGTTAATAGCATCAATGAATTTTTACTTACAATGAATTTTTACTTACAGTGTTTTTCTTACTTTTACAGTGAAACTTTTAAGATAAATAGCACAGTGAGGCAGCTTCAGTCACACAGACTGAAGTATCACTGAAATCTCAAAAACTCATCACACCTGCTGCCTTACAGAACAGGGATGCCCCAGAGGAGGCCAGGTGCTGAGCTTTGGGCTTGCTCATGAAGCAAGATTGCCACTCAGATGTAGAAAAAGGATTTGCTTTTCATACAAACAACATTTGTTTACATCTTGGTTTAGATTTGAAGATAAGAGTCAGAATAGCTCCTCTCTACTTAGTACTGTGCAGTGACTAACATACACAGCCTCTTAATGATTTGCGCCTAATTCTATGAAGACTTTGAACACTTCATTTTACAATGAAATATATATGACTCCGGAGACTTGTGTTTTCAAAAATAATAGAGAAGAAAACATTTTAAATCTCTGATTAAAACTATCTACTAAAATCATTAGGGAAATCTGCCAGTCAATAATAATAGCATTTCAATCTTGTCTCGCTTGCCAGTTGACGATGGAACTTCAAGTGCAGTTGTACACTTCAGGAGTGCTTCCTCCAAGGCCTACTGTCCTGAACTAAAATCAAAATTACTGGGAGGTAGTATCTTCTTTCATCTAAAGAACACTTTTAATTCAGTCTATCTCAAATTGCTTTTCATGTTCTAAATGTATAGGAAATAAATAAGGTTTTATTTAGCAAGATGGACTCAGAGAAAAGAACCGTTTCATTTGACACTGACACGGAAACACTTCAAAAGTAAAATTTTGCAAATGATTAACAGGACACAGGTACACTACACACCCTTGCAATGTGAACTCTTAAAATCGATGTTTATTTTTCAGTTATCAGTGCTTTTCCTAATACAAGAATATGTAAATAGTTAGATATATGGTCTCACTGTCCAGTGTGCAGTTTGTCTAGGTATTATCAGAATATCTACATAAGGTGCACTGTGTTATGATGTATATATGTTATGACTACCTAAAGAGTATGGTATGAACAATGATTACGGTTATCATGTTTTTCTAAAACTAAACATGGCCACGTGCCATATTTTAGATCAATTTAAAGATCATTTTAAAATATTATATTATGAATATTATTAATAGATTCAAAAGTAAGAAAATTCAGAATTTTCAAATATTCCAGTGGTATAATCAGAATATGTACTGATGACTTTATTCATGTGTTCCTATGTGCTTAGCAGAAATCTTTAAAGCAGAAGGTTAAAGCCTTTCAATAAGTAATAAAAAAAAAAATCAAGCAACCTAGTACTCTTAAAAGTAAGTATATTGGTGGATTATCAATAGCACTACATTGCGTAAGTAAAAGATATTGCTTCACCTCTTCTTTACAGACTCCTGTGCAATGCTGATAAGGAAAGCTGCCACATAACTGTTCATTCTCTCTTAAAGAAAATGCAAGATAACAGGAAATCAGACTTTCTGAATTACAATTTGATTTTAGTTTTACAGCACAGTGCTTGTGGCATTCCAGCAATAGGCTACGCGAAGGAATACATTTTTATCTGTTTTCACCATAGCTAAAATCCTGCCTCTTTTAAAGTAATTTGCACAAATCCTGTTGAATTTAGTGGAGACAGGACTTCTCTTCCAACAATGATCAGTGTTAGTTAAACATTTGTGTACCAAGCTCTTGTGCAAGTGCAGTGTCAAATACAAGATTCTGTCTGGATATCCCAGCCTCTCTTCCCTATGTAAGAACTCATTTGTTTCTATAGCTTTTCAGCTCTTCTCAAATCCCAGTGTTTCACAAAAATATGTCTGTAATAAATATATTCACAGTAAACGTGTCCCAGTAACTAGGGCACTCAGGTAAACTTTTCAGGATGTTTCTGATCCCAGTTTAACACAATCCTTCCCCTACCACGCCTCTGGAAGAGGTTATTTTAAATCTAAATCATTTTAATGAACAAGAACAGAGAGTTAGATTATTAGGTTCTACTCACAGATCTGCAGTTGCAGAATGACAAATATCCTTTACCGATACATTTCTTCAAAGGGAATAAACCTACAAATTAAACTAATTTCTCTGTGTTACTTCAGCTAAAGGGAAGACAGGTTTAGTCAATTCCTTTATAATCTGCTGTGGGATATCAGTCCTGCTCAGGAGAATGCCTTACTTCTGTTCATTTTCTCTAACTCAAGTGGGAAAGCACCAGGCAGCCTTTAGGTAGATTACTATCTACAAATGCAAATGCTTCAAGAATTACACAGGGAAAAAGCTGTTAAGCTTAAACTCCCAAGGCATTTTTTTATGATTCATGTGGTACTTCCTTCAAAGAATCCTCATGGTTTTTAGTCTATGAGGGGATCAGAAACTCTCTTTTTTTAAATCCCATAACATGTTATCAAACACTGATCATCTGCACAATTTTCACTTCAGCAGACACAATTCACAAACACACGCTGATACCCTAAAAATGTTAATCACTCTTCCAGTTCTTAGAAAACTGAATCTGTTTTTCCTCCATGTGTAATCCTTCTGCTTCTCCAGTCGTGTGTGAAAGCTCAGTTTGAACAGCAACCACTAACACTTGCTGTATAACACACTTGTAGAAAGCAATTAACAGAGGGAAGCATAAGGCCATCTCTAATCTGGCAGCTAGCTATTTCTGACATAAGTTTGAATATTGCATAGCGAGGAAAAGTGTTACAATAAAGTCTCCTTTCAGAAAAGGACCCTAAGTAGGAAAATACCCATGCATCTGCTTAAAGAAGACTCCTGAGTATCCGCTACTGTGAAGACCATTCACAAGGATAAAATTTTGCAGTGGTGTGTCCATTAATTTGGGTGACTCACTGCCACAATTGTTTTCAAATCATAGAATGACCCGGGTTGGAAGGG
>NW_010118236.1:47110-62572 GCF_000699245.1 Pterocles gutturalis | reverse complement strand
GAGCACGCATTTTTGGGGTGAGCGCTGTGCTGGGAGGAACAATACTAAAAGTTGTCTGAAATGGTAATTTCCGTTTCCCATTTCATCATCCTTGGGTAGGCGTTAGCCCTGCGTGTGTGTGCGCAGAGGATGGAGCTGAACCGAGCTGCTGCCAGCCGGCCTGGCTGAGCCGCGCTGCTTTATTTATTTTCTAGTTTAATTTTTAAATTGCTTGGTATTTTTCTCCTCTGAGAAGCCTTTGTGTGCAGGGAAGGGGCTGCTCGACACCTTTGCCCCTTAGCAAAGAGGGGGGGGGGAAGAAAAGAAAAGAATCCCAACGCAAAACAGCTGCAGTTCTGCAGCCCAGAATTAACCGCCCCCAGTCCGGTAGATTGATTGCGTGTTTAGAAAGGCAAATCGCCGCTCTGCCCCCACCCCGCGCTTCCAAAGGAGCTGGGATGAGCTGAGCCCTGGCTGCCCTCTGCCCTTTCCCAGAGAGAGCAGCTGTCCTGCGAGGGGAGCGTGCGTGCGGTGGAAAATCGCCCTGTTCATTGAGGCACAAGGGTCGGTGTGTTTACGGATTGGCTTCTACTCTGAGCTCGGAGGTCTGTTTTGATATCCAGTTGCAGGAAAGGGTTCCTCCCCCCTCCTGGCTTTGTACACAGAGTACTCTCTCACCACTGGGGACATGGCCCTATAGGCAGAGAACAGAATTCCAGGCGGCTCGTGAAGCAAAATTCCCTCCTGAGATGGCTTCTGAAATTGGGTATAGACTTTTCCCCCCCTCCCCATGTTGGCTGAAAACATCTAGTGGATGTGATGCTTTGTGGTGGCTGTGTACTCTCCTGAAATATGTATAAATGTAAGGAACTGGGAGTTAAATGTGTTTTTCCTTTTTTCTGGTTTGTTCATAAAATGGAACGTTTGTAATCGCTGCAATTATTTCTTCCTTCTGGGGGGAGAAAACACTCCATGGAGTCATGGAGAGGGAAAAGGAGATCAGCTCCCGCATGTTTTCAAATGGCATCGATACATTCTTGTGCGTGTGCTTTACCAGGAACTAAATGTTTGACTTGGTTAACTTGGAAAAAGTTGGCGTTTTTACAGAATGGGTTTTCTGGCAGATTAGAGGTGCGTATGGGAGCACTTTTAACTGATCCTGGCGGCATGTGGCAGAAGGGTTCAGCATGCTGTGTGGAGCGAGACCCGCGCCGACTGCTCCGTCTCGGCAGGGGAACTCTGAGGCACCTGGTTTCCTTAAGGCTGTGAAATGTCGCTGCGGAAGCCGCCTGACCTGTGTTCTTCCCGTGGGATGCGCTGGGTCCGTGGAAGATCTCACTGCGAGGGGTGGTCTGTGCCTGCGGGGGGTGTGCTGGGGGCTCTGCTCGAGCCGCTCCTGCAGCGTGGTTACCCTGCAGCCTTTGTGTGTCTGGCCCCAGAGCAGAGCCTTGTCCGCGCCGCCGTGCCTGGCCTCTGCTCTGGCTTTGGTGTGCCTGGGCTTTGTGCAGCTCAGCTTTTTTGTATGCAGCGGTGCTCCGGGTCTCTCTGGTTGTAGGAGAACCTGTCAGTCCTAAAGCAGGGAGCCCAGGAAGGTATAAAACTTGCCAGGGCACATCTTGTCTGTCTTCCCCAGAGAAGGGCTCCGCTGGCGTTGCAGGGAACCTGGATTGTGGGGCGAGCTGGGGCTTGCATCACCTCCAGACTTGGCTGAGCGAGCGGTGAGGCTTTAGTTTGCGAAACTCACAGCAGGGCCGGTTGCCCCTACAGGGAGCAATGCCTTGGAGTTTGGAGAGCATGTGAGCCCTTCTGCCCTCAGACTCGAACAATTCTTTTTTTTTTTTTTTTTTTCTTTATTTCTGTTCTAAGCAGTGATTACAGGAGCCCTGCTCATCTAAGCGTTAGCTGCTTTGCTGGGCTGGAAAGTGGAGATGTTGGGTTTCACAATTGGTTTCACTGTTCAGTTCTGGTTCTGCTTTTAAAAAATGAAATCTTCTCTGTATCTCCATTTCGTAAAAACGTGGCTCAGGGTGAATAGATTTTTTTTTTTTAGTGCTACCTTTTGTTTTTATGATGTTGTAATAGCATTTTTTCAGACTTAAACATCCAGATTGTCCAGTATGAATGTTGGGTTTGGATGGGGGCAGAAAACTCCCCAAACAGAACCAAAAATCCCCCCAGCAAAGTGCTGGCCTTCATTTATTGGCGTATGGTAGGCAACCTGTTAAGATTATTTCATTTTCCACTTATGTCTGAATTGACCATGTCCCCAGAAATGCTTCAGAACAAAACGAAGCGGATCGCAGTGCCGTGCCGCGTGCTGCTGTTCAGCAGAGCAGACGTGTGTTTCTCCAGGGTCAGTGCAGCCTAGTCGTGTTAATCGACCCGGTACCAGCAGCATTCCCTTTGCAGGGATCCAGACAGACTGCCTACAACTGGTGGTGATTATCCGAACGGTGTAATTGTAACATGGCTGCGCGATGACAGGGTTTCCTGCACATACTTCAAAGGAGGGTTCCTGACAAGTGTATCTTTGCAGTGTTTAATCTGTGCTCTTTGTCTTTATGTTGTGGCTTTTGGACATGTGTTTGAAGTACTAAGATTATTTTTTTTTTTTAGCTCCTGCTTTTCTGTACATTAGGAGAAGGCAATACTCTGTAATAACAAAGTGTCTCAAGTATGGGAATAAAACCAGGGTTTTGGGGGCTCCCACGGTGGTGTGCTGGTTTCAGTTAGTTTTAGATCCACACAGCGACTTGGGCAAAAGCTAGAAGGAGCTTTAAGTTACCGCGAGGAAGCGGGAGGATTTTTTTGAAATAGTGCTTGAATCTTCTACAAGCGTGCGTGTGGCTTTGTTTGGGGGAAATGTGTTCTGTGATGACTTGAGTCTTAACTGGGACAGCCTAATTACTGAGTGAAGAAATCCTTCTCCGAGGGAAGGAAGTGCACAGGACAGAAGCTGGTTAATTACATTTTGTAAAATTACTGAGTGCCGCCTTTCTGCCGAGGTTACCCCCTCTTCCTCCCGCCATGCCGAGGACCTGAATTTCAGGCTTGACGGTCTGCTTATGGATTGAAATTCTTCCTCGGTGTTAAGATTTAATGGTGGTAGATACATAGCAAGTAGTGACAGGTACTACTGCTTTTCAGTAGAGCAAAGCAAATAATTCTTGGAAATATTTGATCGTTGTTATTCTAATTGTATTTCCTTGATGAGGCTCTAGTAAAGGTGGCTTGTCTGCTGCCTCCATCGTGAGCCAGAATTGGATGTATTTCAGTTGTAAAAGGCTGTGGAGAGAAACTGGTGTCTCCATAGCAAAGACTTCAGCGTTTCGTGATAAACTCGCATATATTTTTACCCCATCTAATTTAAAACAGTCTGCACGCCGCTTTACAGCGATGATTTGTATGCAGCTTTTAAATATTTTCTTTTTCCCTGCGAGAGAGATGAGCAGCACGGAGCTGCTTTTCCTGGGGCCGGGATTCGCAGCCAAGTGTTATGTAATGTGTGTGCCACTGATGCATGGCCACAGAAATACTCACAGAAATGTTAAAGAAAAGCTCGCGTGGCCAGCTGTTTGGAATCACAAGCATCCTAAATGGTGTGGGCTTGTGCAGTGGAGCCTTCATAAAGGGTGCTGGGCGTTGTGCTGGGAAGGGGGGACGGAGGCTCTCAGCGCCTGTGGTCTGGGGGCTGGTTTGGGGTGGATTTGGCTGTACCGGGAATTTTCAGGCTTTCCCGATGAGGGCTGGTGTGTTCTGGTGTATTTTCTCCTGCAGCTGTTGGGTATTTAAAAAAAAAATATCTTAATTTGTCTGAGTCTGGGCGGTGGTGCTACCTTCATCTGTGGATAGTTATAGGTGATGCCAATTTGTAATCCTTTACAAGTGTATAAAAAAAGGAAAAAAGAAAGAAGCTTAAATGCTAATAGCAGTGAAAAATCTGTTCAGCACGTAGCGTGAGTGAAGAAAGCAGGCGTACACGTTGGTCTGTGTAGTCTCCGTCAGCTGAGCCGAGGGCTTTTAAAGATCTGTTCTAATTTTTGTGCTGTATGTGGAATGGCTAATCCCATGAAAGCCTCGCACCTTCTGACAGATGCAATGCTGCTGTTCTGAACTCATTTGAGCAAAATATTTTTATAGATGGTATTAGCTCTGTGGCTCCAAGGGTAATGCAGTCCTTGCACGAGAAGGATCTTGCTTTGATCTGACAGCTTTCAAGATCCATTTCCAATCGCTGACTTCCATTAACTCTGTTTATAATGGCGCCCTCAGACTTTTTTCTGTTTATGGGACTCTTTTGAGTGTTGACATTTCTGCATATATGGGTTCTCTTTAATAAACTGGAGGAGTAATTGGGGTCAGAAAAGGAAATAATCCTGTTAGAAGGTGCAGTAAATTATATCAGGTATTTTGGGCTCCTAAATTCTTCCTCTTGATTCTTTAATGTTGTCCCCAAACTGTAGGATGCAGAGAAATTATCAAACCAGCACCCAGATAGCAGTGCCTGTACAGTTAATGTTGGGAGCGTGGAATGATGCTGCTGCAGGCTTGCTGCCCATGCGGTGGTGGAGGAGAGGAGGGGAGGCCTCACCGGTGAGCTGCCTCTCTTTCTGCCCTGTTGCAGCCTTCCCCGAGGTCTGCGTGGTCCTGTGTCCGTTGGGTGCGGGGTGGGAGCCCTGGAGCTCAGCCGCAGCTCGGTCAGGCGATGGGTGCCGTCCGTCCCTGGGCTCACCCTGCTCTCTTCGGGCACCGCCGGCGTCTTGCCGGATCTCACCGATGAGGAACCCTCCTGGGTTTTCCTGCCCCTTGTGTTTTGGGAGAGGCATGAGCACCTAAAGAGGACTCCTGAAACCTGTGTCTCTGCTGGTTAATTTTCATTTTCTTCTGCTCATGGTGTGAGTCAGTTGTTCTCGTTGCCCCGTAGCTGTTGTGAACAGAGGCCGGGGGTGCCGTCTGCGGGGCCGAGGGATGGGAGACGCTGCCCCAAAGCAAACAGAAAGCGTGCAGTGGTGCGCGGTGTTGCGGGGTAGCACTGAGGGTGAAGCGGCTATTGCAGGCAGAAGACGGTGATGTTTTTTCTAGGTCAGGGTTGAAGGCACTGTCGGGGTGGTGATGGGAAGCATACATTACTGTCTGCATTGTCCCTGCCATATGGATGTGTGCAGCACTGCCCTTGGCACTCGTACATTGAATTATTTATCCTCTAACAATCTGTAGGCAGCCTTTCTTCCTCTGTCTCTAAGAAAACCAAACTTACCTGATGAGTATTTTAAAAATAAACCTTCCACTGTGAAGTGTTGCATTGTCAGGAGCAAGCTATCTATTGTGCATTGCGTCTGTGTGAGCAAACCAGAGGGTACAACAGCCGATGTTTTGTGGAAACGTTGAAATATTAATTCAGTGGTGCAAGAGTGGTGGTGCTGGGCTCGTGTGTGAGTAAAACGCACGCGTGTTTCTTCTTCAGCAGCAACATCTACAGACTCCAAGGATGGAAAGGGTGGAAAAGTTTCTGGTACGTGCAGAAGCAGCTTTGTCCCAGCTGTGTGCTGGGGGAACTGATGCTTTTCTCACATCTGAGCAGCGAGAAGGTGTCTCCTTTTCTCGTGTTGTGTGGGATTTGCTTTGAGAAAAACACGAAGGTGGTGCTTGTTGGAGTGGTAGGGTTCAGGTCCTCAGCTGAGGACACCGGCGAGGGGGTGTCTCGGGGGGTGGTTAAATGGCTGTGGGTACGCAGGGAGGGAGGGGAAGCCAACGCTGCAGGAAGCTGGCTCTGTAATTTTTTGTTTTAAGAGACTGACAGCTTTGCAGTATAGGAAAGGTCTAAAATAATTTACCTTGAGAGCGGCATAAAGCTGCTAAAATTGTATCACAGGCATGGCAAAGGAGGGAGATGGTACCCTCTAAAAAATTCACCGCCATCCAGCGGCAGCGTGTCCCTGAAGGCTTGACAGCCTGTGCAGCAGGAGGCTGGGGAGCTGGGCTTTGAAAATAAAATACCGTGCTGCCCTGAATATCGTGATATGGAATGAAAGTACGTGTAGTTAGGAACTCCTAAAAAATGTTAAGTAGCTTCAAAAGAAAATTAGGTGAATGGGAGCTTCATTATGAAGTGTAAAATGCTTAACTGCATCTTCGTTTAAATAAAACCCCCATGAAAGTGCTCCCTTCCCCCCAGCACAGGGCCTTATCAGCTTATCTGGGCAGGAGTTCAGAGCCATAAAAACTATATCCTGCTTACACCTTCCAGCCTATCCTGTGACCTGCTCTGTGTAAACAAGTCGTACCAGGAGCTCCAAATGACTAGTAAGTAGCTGGGTTTTCTGCAGACCGGTTAGGGCCAGGAGGAGCCGAGACCAAGTTCCAAGAAGTTCTCCGTTGGGAATGGTCTCCTGATGGCTGCCTTCTGCTGGGAGGAGGTTCTGGATCTGCTGTCCTGCTGACTGTGGCACTGCCTGCATCCCGGGAAAAGCAGTCATCTTTCGGGTAGACTTTACACTTTGGGTCTGGTGTTTTCCATGTTCTGCACGATGGCGGTGGCTGTTGCAGATTGTGAAATGTCAGCGTTGTCGTAACGACACACACTGCTTGCTGCACCGACTGCTGCTCCGCCGTTGCGTCAGGTCTCAGATGGACTGGAGATGTAAGCCTATTTATAAAGTACTGCTGTAGTTATATCTGTAGACAGAGGGATGAGATTAGCTGTGCCGATGCTGCGAAGAGAGAGAGGTAGGTGCGGGGAAGGGGTGAGTGGGGGGGGGGGGAAACAAACATCCTGCTCACGGCTGTGCTGGGGTTGTTTAAATACCACTGGGTGAGCTGGTGCTCTAGTTACAGGGTTTGGCTGCTTCCCCTAGCTTGCTGTCTCCTTGGTTTCATCTTGCAGCGAGGCACAGGCAGATAGGTTTAGCCGAGCTAGATAGTGCGGCTGCAGTGAGCAAGCCTGGGGTGTTTCTGTGTGTCAAACTTTACCGTTCTGAGCAGTCAGAGTTGAATGCACCAGACAGGTTTGAAGATGAAAGCCTGCTCTCCTTAACGTTGACCTTTTTTATTCCAACTCCTGCGGTTTCTTGTCCTACCAGCTCAGAAGGAACATGTGAGAATATGCTAGTTTTGAAAATCAGGATAGCTGGTGACTGCTGTGCCTTCTCTAGCGTCCTCCCTTGCCGTAGCCTGTCTCTTGGCACGCGTTGGGGTCCTGCCTGATGACCGTCCTGGCCTCTGGTCTGTTTGATGCTCTCCATTTTGTCAGCAGCCCAGAAGGCTTCTGGCTTTCTGACCGGGATCTGAGGTGTCCTGTGTTACTCAGAGCTCCTCTCTGTTGTGGGTGATGGTGATGAATTAAATTGCCTTCCTCTGTGATCAGCACTGGTTCCGGGGTGTTAAACCAGTTCTGCAGTGAGAGCTGAGTTGTCTTTGAGTTAGCCCTTGTCCTGGGAAGAAGAGATCAGACGAGAAGTCAACTTTGTGGCTTTTTCCTGGTGTGCTGAGTGGTGCTCCTTAGTTAAAACTACAGGTTGTAGTCTAAAAAGCTGAATTTACTTCTGCAGTCTGTTCTGTCTGCTAGCTTCCCCTGCTTCACCCACCATAATATTTCTTCTCCCTTCTGTCTGTGCCTCCCCCTTCCCCAGAGCCTCATCTGACGGAGGTTCTTCTGCTCGGCTCTCTGCTTTCGCCTGGGTCCTCCTCACCCAGGATTCTTGTCTCTAATTTTAGCCTGTCTGCCTTTTGATGTTCCCTCCCGTCTGTTCCTGCCTTTCTCCTTTTCTCTGAGATCATCCTGCATCTTGTCTCCCTCTGGAGATGTGGGCCCCGTTTTTGCCTGGTGGGAGGAGAGTGCTTGGAAGGGGAGTGGAGCTGCAGCAGCGCTGCGAGGTGAGGGATGCGAGGGCATGGAGACTGCTGCCAGGGCTGAGAGTTTGGCTCTGCTGTCCTGTGCCTGTTGTGTTTACCACTAAGGGCTCCTTACCTCTTCTGCACCACCGTCCCCACCTTCTGTCTCTGGTTAGATCAGCTCTTGGGATCTTTTTCTTACTGATCTGTCCTGTATTTGAACGATGTGTCTCTGTTCCATGACATTGCCAGTAACAGTTCTGGGCAGAATTTACTCTTACGGGGCAATGCAGGCAATTGAAATCTGCAAGAATCCTTCTGGTGGTCTCCTCAGAGCTGTTACCTTGTCCATCTGGTGCTAATTCACTTGATGCAGCTTGCAGCAGAGAGGGGGGCACGGGAGGGCTGCTGAGGCTGCTGCAGGTGTTGCCCAGGACCCTGCCTCTCCCTGAGCCCCTGCTGTTTGCTGGGGCTTGAAAGCTGCGAGCTGCATGGTTTTCTCTAGAATTTTACTTCCCATTAGCATGCATTTGCTTCCATTTACAGAGAAAATGACTTTTCTGATGCAGATGCATTTTGCCAGTTCTCTGCAGAAGGATGGATGCGGTGCCCATCAGCGGGAAGCAGGGAGCCCCATCTGATAGCTCTGGTGTTTGGGAAGCTGGCGTGGCCGGGTGGGATTCGCCAGGACGGCGTGCGGACGCGTAATCTGATTTGTGCACAGAATAGAAACACTGGCCCTCGCAGACATGCAGCCTGTGGTTTTTAGAAGTTCTTCTGTGAAAACAACATGCAGCCCCTCCACCACTGCAGTGAGGAGCTTCAGTGGAAACCCAATCCTAGCAATTAGTGGAGGTTTTAAAAGGAACCTAGCAACTGCTGCTGTAGATGGATTTGCAGGTTGTTTTTTTAGTCTAAGGTTTGTAGCTGTTTTCTTTGCGTTGTGTGGAAATTGTCTGCATGTCACTGCTGAGAGAAAGGTGCAGGGAGTCGTGAATCAGTGACTAAATTAGTTGAAATGATAATGGTAGCGCTGCCGTGGGCTCTGCAGCAAGCGATCCTGGGGGAAAGTGGAGCCTGACTGGAATGTATCTGGTGGTATGTGAGTTCGGTGTTTGTGGGTAACCTGAGCTCACCTGTAAAGAGCTTTGTTACCCAGATACTTTCTGACCTAACTCGCTTTTGTCAACAGTCGCACCAAATGATTAACGAATGATGCTTTCCGTGAGCGTGGTTATGTAGAATGTGAATGCGCTGCGTTTTGTTCAGATCAGCCTTATAACGTGTGCAGGGCTTTACGTCGGACTTCAAAGAAGGTAGTTGGCTTTATGGTTGAACCTGTGAGCAGTTTTATGTGCAGGGTGGAGTGAACTTGTGGAGAATATTGCAGTTTTCCCACTGTCATAAAAAGTTATGATCCTCATGATTCAAGTATTGTTCTGTAGGTGGAGGCGAGAGGCAGATGCAGAGGTCAGCGGGAGCGTGTACAGAGTCAGTTCGGATGTGCCAGCGCAGTGAATGCCATCTTCTGTGTACCCAGCTCGCTGAAACGGGTTCAAAAAGCGCCTTATGCTCTTTCTGGGTCTTCCTAAGAAGCCGGCACCTGTGTTGCTCTCGAACAGGCAGACCATTTCCATGGGAAAGGAACTTGGCACGGGGAAGCATGAAAGGCGGCTGAGAGGGGAGCTTTTTTCCAGTGCAGTATTTTAAACCGTGCTTAAAACGTGGCGCTTCAGAGTGGAAGAGAGACTTTAACCTATTTTCTTTCTTTGGGCTTTTCTTTGGGGTACAAGCCAAGTGAGTTAAAAAAATAAATAAGCGTCTTCCTCTTGAATGAGCCTCCTTCCAATTAACTTCACTCATGCTTCAGACAGTGCTTAAAAACGGAGATATAGTCCCTAAGAAAAGGGCTGTTTAGGCTAAGCAGTCATGGTGGGAGAGGGGATAGCCTTTGGAAGGTATCTGAGAAGGCTTCTCCTTGACCTGTGCTGCTGTTAAGCCCTGGTGAGGTGCAGCTCTCCCAGCTGGGGAGTCAGCGCCGCAAGTTCCGAGGTATAAAATACTTTTCAGATTTCAGTAAGTAAGTTACGGCTGATTAAAATAAGTCAGTATTCCAGTTTCAGTCAGATCTCTATAAATATTCTGACTGACTTAGCCTCTCGTTTAAAACATTTTCTCCTGGGAGGAGGAGGTATAAATGTGCTCTTTGTTTGCAGCCAGGAAAATTAAAGGATCACAACATTCAAAACCGTACATGTTAGCTCTCCTGAATAACTGCTTCTTAAAGAACGTAAACGATAGCTAAATGTGCAGATACCTTTGTTAAGGTGGTTTGTTTTCCATTCTGTTAGCTTGAAGAATTTTATTCTGAATACATTAAAACTTGAAAAAAAAAAAAGCCTGTGATCCTTATCTTTGGATGATCCATTAGCTGTTAGAGCCTTTTATTTATTTTGTAAATACATGTGTGAATGTAAACATTTTATCCAGAATGACCTTGCAAATGTTCTTGCATTAACATATATTGTCATGGAGAATAATTTTCATTTAACTGTAATTTGCTTTATATTTTCCTCCCTGGTTGCCATAGAAACGCAGTCCGATGTGGCAGGGACTACTCACAGGAGCTGGGTTATGCATCGCCTTTATAATGGACCTCTGTTAATCACGCTGCAGCTCCGCTGGAGGAACCATGATTATTTGCAGGAGGCATTTTATTTATATAAACTGTAGGACGCCTGTGGCACCTCAGCTTAATATTCAGAGTTATCATGGGTGCTTTCCTGCTCTGCAGAAGTTTTGTCGCAAGAACCATGTATTATGATGATTGTGGAATTGATGTATATTTACTTAAATTTAATGTCAGGCTTCATTTTCAATTTTCCTTTCATTTGCTCTAATAGCCTAACTAGTAGCACTCTTTGCTGTGGTTCAGTTTAGGATTGTAAGTGTTTGAAACACACCAGTGAAGTGTTTGCTATCCTTATCTGTGCATAAGAAGTTCACTTGCTTTTGGTGTGATGTCTCTGTGTGTCTGTGGGGGTGGTCGCAGCCGGGCAAACACCTTCCCTTCCGCCCCAAGCCTCTCATCTAACAACAGCGAGCTTTGTCTGACAGCGATACCAAAGCCCTTAATCATGCTTACGAGAAAAAAAAAAGTTTCCTTTTGGCTACGTGGAGGTAGAAAGGGGGTGGGGATGGATTTCTGTTGCATTTGTTGCCTGTTAGTGGATTTTGGGTCTGTTTTGCTCCTCTGGTCTGTGTCTGCCTCATGCCACGGCTGCGGTTCCTCTGAGCTGAGCCCACATTTCCCTGGGATTTACTTCCACTCGGGAACCCCCAGGCTCGGCAGATGCAGATGTGGGCGTTACGCGTGTCTGTGGCAGCTGGCGGCAGGACGCTGATTTTACAGCTGCAGCTGTCCCACGGCAGAGGTGATCCAGGGCTTTAGATCCTACCCCTGTGTTCAAGGACACACCAGAGCCTGGTGGTGGGCTCGTCTGAAGGGCGCTGGGGGCTGTAGCAGAACCCGTAAGGACATAGAAGCTGCTGCTCTCTTGTCTCTACTGTGACTTCAAGGGTAAAGTACAACGTGATCTTCAAGAGCATCTGCTCAGCTGTCTGACATTTGAGGATGGGCTGAGAAAATAGAAGGGTGCTGGATCCCTTTGTCCATGGCTTGTGGAAACCTTGGGAGGACTTGCCTTCCAGCTACCGAGAGAAGAATCGTGGTGGCATCGGTTCAAACTGGACTTGTCAATTAGCAAATGATTCATTCTTGCTTAATGGGATGAGCTAAAGGAGAGAAAATCAACCACACGGGATTCTGTGTGCTTTCATGGCAGAAACCTTACATTGTGACTTAGAGACCTGCGTTTCACTTGCCTCGCCAACTGCGCTCCTCGAATTGAATTTTTAGTTTGGTTTTAGGTCTTAAAGAAAATTTGTTATGTTGGTCCTTTCCTGCTCCTCGCGTTAGACGCCAATTGTTGGTTATGTAAGCCCGGGTTACTCCAGCACGTGGATGCTTTCAGATGCATATGGTCTCGCTGTTACTTCTTGGTACTTTACAGAAGGAATTGAGTAACATTTTGTTCTGTAATGCGGTATTAGGAAACCGAGCATTTTTTCCTGCACTGGCACATAAACAAGTAGTGATAACATCCTATTGAAAGCGTTGGGAGGAGGCAGGGCTGAATTCTGCTTCATTTTTCTTATACCGACACACCACCTTTTAGTACAATTTTGCTTGCCTTCCGTGAAAGCTATGAGACATGAACTATTTTTTGAGGTTTATAAGCGCAGCATGGTGTGTGTGCTGTGGGTATGGAGTAGCCTTGTTCATAGATGTTACTCACCTCTGTTTCCCTTTGCGCATTTCTGTGTCGTTTGCTGGAGGATGTTGGTACTCTTTTGCTGTTTACAAGAGGCAGATGTGATTCATTGTCAAAAGGCCAATCTAATTTTAATAAAAAGTCTGTAAAATAGCTTGACTGTAGACAGGACTTGGGGTGTCCTGTAGCCTTTTTGCATTTTTCCTCTTTTTTTTTTTTTTCTCCCCTACCTCTTGTCACAAATGCTCAGATTGACCACTAATTTGTGTTCCTTGGTGACAGTTTCGGGATACTCAAAGGTACCTCTTCCAAGGGGGTAGGTAATGCATTCTGGCAGTGCCAGCATCTCTGAGCTGTCAGAGATAGACAGACAGTCAGACTTCCTGGCAATTTATGAAATAATGAACATTTACTCTCTGTAATTCATAGATTTAGCTGAATTTTATTCCATTTTTGCTTTACTTCAGCTACCTGAAAAATCAAGTGTTCCACATCCAATGCTTTATAATTTGGAAGGAATTTATCAGAGAGTTAAGTATTAAAATAAGTCATTTATCAGATAGTTAAGTATTAAAATAAGTACTAGTGTAAGAAAATATTAGGAAGCAATTTTTGGAGCTGGTTGAGTTGGTATTTCCAGGTCGCACAGGAACAGCCTCCCATGGGGCTGGAGGGGGAGGTGGGTGCTGGCTGCCCAGCCTGTGGCCGAGTCAGGAGATGCCATTGCACTGATGGCACGTAGCTGAGCTCTGCTCCACTTGTTCAGAACAAACAACCCAACCAGGCTGCCCCTGTAGCTGCAGATAAATGGGTGTGTGTGATGGCTGGCTCAAGCACAGCTTGGTTTGCCTGCTTCCCAGGTCAGAGGCAGCTATCGCAGCAAACCTTGGAGGTGTTTTTTTCCGAAGGTGTGGTCCTGAAGGGTTGCCTGATGGATTGCAACGTGAGCAGGGCTGTAGGTATAAGGTAATGCCTGTGGTGGTTCGGTTACCTTTTGTGGACTCATTGAATAGACTCTTTTACCTGGTAACTGGGTTAAACATTTATTCGTTAGCATGAGAAGAGTGGAGTGGCTTTGGTGGGGGGCACGGTATTTGACTCTTTCTGAAGCTTCACTTTGAGAAAAATATTTTAAGGTTCGCTTGTTTGCACTTGGATTTGGTCTGACAGCTAGTATGTTACCCTATAAGAAGTCATGGAAAAGCGTTAATTGCAGCTAAAAACATTCTGAAGGCAAACTGTCGTTCTGCTGCCTCCTTTTCGTGGACGCTGGGGTTGACGTTGAGCTGCTTTGCAGCCGTGTTGTGCCTGGAAGACAGTGTTGGACTGAGCTCCATTAATTGTGCTGGAGAGCTGGAAGGGAGGAGTGCTTTCTGCCAGAGCCTGGCCATGGAGCTGTTACCAAGAAAATGGTGCAAACCGGGTTGAGATGTGGGGCGGGGAGTTCAGAGGAGCTGCCTTGCGTGCAGTCGTGGGAAGAGGGATTTCTCCAGGGAGTGGGTGAATTGTTTCCTTGTGCTCTGAGCAGCCTCTTAATGAACTGCCCTCTCCAGGGTGCAGGGAGATTAACCTCCCACGGCTAACTTCAACCTGGGAGACTTCCACCATATTGCTGCCTTCAAGTGTTTGCATCTAAAAATACATCCGTGCTGCTGCACAACGGGCTGGAGGCATGTTAATCTGTTTTCTTTGAGAAGGAGATGTGAGTTACCGGATGAACTGCTGTGGAAATTGTATTTTTGCTGTGCAGCGTTACCCTTTTTCTTGCAACAGAAAAATGTGGTGGAAATAATTGTTCTGGTTGGAATTCCCTCTCTGACAACAATAGCAGCAGTGGGGTGGGGTGGTTTGAAAATGTTTAATGATGAAAAGTTTTGGAGGAGCGAGCTCTCCCAAGCCGCGCAGCCTTCCCCACGTGATTCCTCTTTGCTGTTCAGTCTTCTGCAGGAACGGCAGCGTTCTCACGACGGGCTGGTTGAATAGTTTTGACCACTTCTGTCTCTTCTGCGCACAGCTATTTAAGAATGCTTTGTCTGGGTCGCGTCTCGCTTGCTCTGCCGCATTCTCTCGTTCAGCTGTGTTCGTTTGGTTGTAATTTAGCCCTTCTTGTGCTTCTGGTGAGGAAGAATGAAAGCCTACCAGGCTAGCAGCTCTGAGAGTACCGAGTTGTTGCTACCTCTGTGCCTAGTGATTCATCTCGGCGGCAGGCAGCTTGCTGCCCTCAATACCTCAGTGTAGTTCCAGGCAAATTCAGATGTTGTGCTTCGGCGTTCCTGGCTTCCCGAGCCTTGGCGGTGCTGCTTCTGGTGACTGTCAGGCTTTGTTTCTGGGTGACTTTGGAGAACGTTTGGTGGGAGCAGTGGCACAGGGCTAGTTTAGGCACAGCGCGGAGAGCTGTAGGTGAGTTTACTGCCTCGTGTTGAGCGACTTGGTAGCTGACATTCCTGCAGCGAGTTACAACTTGAATTCTGGGTGTTTGTGCCGGTGGGGAAGCTGCAGCGGGGTGTTGGAGGTCTAGGGTATAAAATTACTTGCAGCAAACATTGCGTAAGCACGTGTAGCTTTGGTCTCAGCACTTACTGTTTTCTGTGCGTTCCTCAGAGAGATGAGACGCAGTTTTTGCCTTTCAAGCTGTTTAAGATTCAGAGTGTATTTCCGTTCCTTTCATGTTTGGCTTACCTTGGCTGGTTTTGATCCAGGAGCTCACCTGCTGCATCTGCCAGACTTTTATCTGCTACACCTGCCTGTGTTTTCCCGAGACCCGCTGGTGGTGCTGATCAGGAACAGGGCTCACTCACAAGCTCCTTAGACAACCTAAACCATTTGTAAGGACGCTTTCTTTAAAATATGGATGGCGTTACAGGGACTCGGACTTAAAATTAGAAACTGTTTGTGATGCACAGTTGTAGTTGTTTACCTTGAACCATAATTATCTTATTTCCTGAGTTAAAAACGTCATGTCAGCTTGCTGAAGGAAGATTTGATGACAAAGGAATTGTTTTAGCCACCAACAGAGCAAAGAACGCTTCAAAAGTGTGTCTGAAGATGATTTTATAACCTGAAGTATAGCACACTCAGGATTTTCAATGGGCTGTGGAAGCTGCGTGGGCGTACGGGGAGGCCATTTGGCTGGGGATCAAGGGCCTGGGTTTAATCCGAACTCTGTCCTTTTGTCCTCTGAGCGTTTTCCTTGCCACCCTCGGTGCTGTTTATTTGGCCGGGATGTGTTTGAAGGAAGGGATGTGCCCTTTCACTAGGTGTTTGTGGATTTTCCCGGGGTGTGGTTCCATGGCTCGGCCGGAGCCGTTCTCCGCTGCTG
>NW_010118236.1:12139-47085 GCF_000699245.1 Pterocles gutturalis | reverse complement strand
CCCGCCCCCTGCCTCTTCCTGGGGTGCACCGGCTGATTCAGCCCCTTCTGAGATGCAGAGCAGCAGGCAGAGGAGGATGAGCGGGTTTTGTGCCGGGCTGGCAGGTTAAGCTGATTTACAGACAATCCCCAGCAGTGGCCTGAGGGAGGAGCAGGGGGTCCGGCTGCTGAGCAGGGACAGATCTCGGAAACTTCACCCGTAGCCCTCGAGCCCCTCCTGAGGAGCTGGGGTGCCGCTGACCTACACAGACAGACACTGGACTTCCTTATTCTATTATTTAGTACTGCTCTCCGGTGAGTCGTTGTGGCGGAGGTGCCCTGTGCCCTTCTCTCACCGTTTTCCAGACCTGCTGTCTGCAGCTGAGCGAGGGTCCGCAGCCTCTGCTTCACCACCGTTACCTGGTGCTGCCGAGATGCTCCTCTGCCAGGAGAGTGGAAAATGGGAGGGGAGCAACTTCTTTAATGATGGCAGCTGCTACTTAAACCCGTTCAGGGCTTATAATAGAAGAGGAAAGAAAATAATCAGTGGAAGCTGTAGGTGCTTTCAATTTCTGTGGTGTTTGTGAAGAATCTTTGGATTCTGACCTTAACTTGCCAGGACCTAGACAATAGGGGCGGGATGCTGTGTGTAAATCAAGGAGGCGCTTCCTTTGCGGTTTCTCCTTGCTGTGTAATTGGAGGTGGCTGTTAGGCACTTCTCATGCCTCTGGAAGCTGAAGACATGAGCACATTTTAACAATTGCATTTTTCACGTTGCTTTCTGGGGACCTCCAGGGTCACCAAGCCGGGTCTGCTGCCGTGGCAGGGGATGGTCCTTGTGACCATACTGGTCTGGCTGTGAGCCTCTGAGCGGGACCTGCAGCTTCTTAAGAGAAGAACCCGCATCTGAGTTGTTGGAGTCTCCAGTTGTAATGTTTGTGTGGCTACACAGCTCTCCTGGCAGAGGAGGTTGTGTGCCGCTGCTGGGAGTGGTGATCACGCACTCTTTGGATAAGTTTGCTCTGGTTTTTTCTTCTTTGAGAGGGACTGCGTGTGTGTTCTTGAAGGCTGAGTGGTGACTTCCTTGACTCCTCCTTGGCTAATTAGTGTGTTTTAAAATGGGATGTCTGCATCCTTTGCACAAATCAGCTTTTGGAGAGGAAGGGAAATAGTTCAGTTATTAATAGTAACCCGTGTCCAATTTGCCACTGGATTGCACGGCTGCAAATATCTGAGACTGTAAAGGTGACAAATGTGTCTGTCACTTTTTTCTTCTGAAGAATGGTCTGTATTTTCTCAATGTGTTAAAATGGAACATGGAGTAAGAAATTGCAGGCTGGTATTTTAAATAAAGCTGTTCTCTTCTAGCTTCTCCATCCTTAACCCTTCTTCCTTCCCTGTGAAAATGTTACAAAGGGGATGTGAGTGGAAGGGATGAGCAGAGCCGCCGGTGACGTTCCAGGGAAGGTGTTCGCTCTGACAATGGGAAGTGTGTCTTTGTCCCGCTTCAGACTTGTGTTTAGGAGGTATGAAAGGAGAAGGTGCCTGAAATACAGCAGTGGCTGTGATCTAACTTTAAATTACTGGTTTAATTCCAGAGAACATGCTGCTTGTGTTCACAGGGCTGTTGAAGGCCAGCATCTTGGAGCTTCATTAGGATCAGTGGAAGCGTCAAGATTTTTTTAGTTGGCTTCATTCTGTTCAGCGTGGTGGGGTTTTTTGAGCTCTCAAAGATGGGCAGGACTTTCTGTCTTCAGAATTCACCTTTGAGCGTCCCTTCTGATGGCGTATCGGTATATTCTCCATTGCACGTCTTTCACATCTCAAAAGATAAATTCCCTATGGTCATGGGGTTGTTGTTTTTGAATGCAGGCTGTAGGTTTCTAGGATGGCTATCACGAGAAGCTGTTTGCCAGGTGAATCTGTTGTGATTCTTTTACAGGTACCTGTGGACAGGAATTGGGAATCTTCTGGATGCTTTTTATTAAAAACTTAACTTCTGTAGCTTTTGAATAGATGCTAAGTTTCTAGTATTTCTTTTTTTTTCCCCCCATAACCATTTCTACTAGTCAGCACCTGGGACTATCACTGCTCGTGCTGCTGACTCCAGAGGTGCTGGTTTGCCTTTACTGCTTGTGTGTGTGGCCAGGAAGAGCATTTGCTGTTTTTGCCTCCTGGCTTTTGCATGACCTTATCCTGCGCTGGTTCCTGTGTTGACTTGAAAGTCTTTTCCAGGATAATGCTTTCTGACTGTGTTGTGCCCTTAATTTTACATCTCTACGTGTGTGCTGCGGTTCTTCAGCTTTAAAAAAGTGCTATTTAATCTGTCCTTGTATCATCTGACTAGAGAATAATGATTGGATTGGAAATTTCCTGCTTGTCAGATGGGGCTCAGCAAACGTTTAGGATACGGAGGTTATGATTTCTTCTCATTTTCCTGTGAACTAAAAATAATCATGGCACAGTTCTGCTTGGAATATCCACACCATTGTGCATCCTGTGTCTCTTCCAAATGGTTTAGGAATTAACAGCTTACTATAAAATACACAGCTTGAGGGTTCTGAACATTGATGTTGAATTTTATGGCTGGGTAGCTAACCAGTTCAGGTTATTTGAAAGTAGATACGATGCTGCTGTTCTGTGCTGATGGTTTTCTCGGAAACACATCGTCAAGTGCTGAGCGTGTGTACTCGTGTACCGGGAATAATGACGTGTTCTGCCGAAGCCAGACAGTGGACCTTCGCTTTGCACGTGCAGATCATTTAATCAAGAAATGACCGTGATTACGCGTCTTTTGGGAAGAGATTCAGCCAGGCTGGAAAGACCCAGCAGTCTTGGATAATTCCATTTCACATTGGAGCTCTCAAAAAGAGAAATGGTAATGGTCTGGAGGGTTATTTGGAAGTGTTGGGGCTGACAAACAAGGATGCCTGTAGCATCCTGTGCTACTGAAGTGATGGTGGGTAACTGATGGCCACCTGATGTCAGTTCATGCTGTTGTAAGGCAAGCGTTGCTAGGATAGTTAGCATTCCTTTACTCATTTGCTGACAAAAGGGCATAATCTTTAAGGTATTTAACATTTTTTTTTTAAACTCAGGAACATTTTTTTTTTTAACCTGTGTAGACTAAATCATAGGGTGCAGAACAGCGTGTCCTCTAGAGCGACAGACCGAGTCTTGTCTCTGCTTGCTGGTGCCGAAGCGTGAGCTGCAGCCTTGAGCTCCAGTCCAAGGCTGGTTCAGGAAGCTGCAGGAGCTGTGTTTTGACTTAATACTTTCCACTCCTCAGAGAAGCCACAGAAGGCTGGTAAGGGTGAAGGAGGAGAGCTGAGGGAACATGCTTGTGTATTTCCACCACTCTTAATTGCAAATGTGCAAAATCTGGTTCGGTAGAAGCTGTTCAGGCTTGCTTTGCTCTTCTGGCACATCACGCCAAGACAAAACGAGTTACTTCAGCGGCTGCAGCTTTCAGGTGGTGCTGGGAGCCGGGACTCTGCTCACAGCTCTGGTTTCTTACCCAGCCAAGTATGTTTCAGGCTGCTTTCACAGATCTTTCCAGGAGAAATGATGTGTCAGTTTAGGAGTTAACAATTTTGAGATATTCTTGATGGACAGAGAACTTTTAAGTGTCTGATGTGAACAGATAACCAATAATAAAGTTGGAGCATCCAATAACTTCAGAATCTATTGCTCAGCTGCCTGTTGTGTGTTTGCAAGAGTTAAGCTCAGTGAAATATCAGACTTCTGCTGATAATTAGTGTGTTTAATGCAATTCAGACATAAAAGTAGTTAAACGCTTCTATACTGTCTTTTGACCTACTGAAATGAACTACAGAATTTTTTACTTCTCAAGTCTCATTTCTATAAAAGGAGACACAGAAATGTACCGGACACAGGCTTGGTTTCCCCTTCTACTTGCATGATGTGTGGAGTATTTATAAAGTAGACGACAATGGCGTGCGGCCGTTCTCTGGGGTCAGCCAAGGGTGTTGGCGATGGCAGCCGAGTCCGATTGTTGTATCGGGGCATAAACACTGGAACTGGTGTCGTTCAGTGAGCTGGAAGATGCACAGGTCTTGAGGAATACCTGAAACTCGTCGAAACATTTGGCATCACAGATCCTGGATTCTTTTCATTTACTGGAGGTCTCTAACCAGCTTCATTTTCCCTGACTTAAGGCTGCTGTCAGCCACAGGTTCTTGTGGACTGTGCTGTCCATGTCAGACTTCCCATTAAAACACTCGGAGGACAATTGGGTTCCCCAGGAACCACGTCCTGCGCTTGTTTCAGTGGGATAGATTGAGCCATGGGCTCTTCAGGCCACACATAAGTATGTTGAGCCTTGGTTTTGAGGACAGTATCAGGTTATTTTGTATTTATATCAAGTGGCAAAGATGATAGGAGCTTTAAAAAAACGTAGATCTCAGCATGCACATTATCCGCAGGGCAAAGAGAAGGAACGTTGAGACCAAGAATATATTACCTACTTAGTTTCTGAAAGCTATCAAATTAAATTTTACTTGATGCTACAATTTTGTCACAGTCAAACATACTGAGAGTGGTTTTTTTTTTAAGCACTAGTGGAATTCTCTCTTCACTTTGGTTTTTCACGTTGGTCATTGGTACTGTAGGAGCATAGCTGCCTGTCACGATTGCTGCGGAATTATTTGCTGCTTTGTAAATTCCAGTGTAAGACACTTTCTGTAGCTTACACCACTGCTGGAAATGTCTTCTTAAGGTGTAGAAGCAGCTGCACGTGTGAGTGAGTGGCTCTGGTCCCGCTGGACACAGCGGTTAGCTCAGCATGCCTGTGTTTGGAGATGGCTGGTCTGTTAGCTGCTGATAGGATGCAGGGCATTTCGGTTAAAGGCGTGTTATTTATCTCTCACTGCTGCATATTTCTTGGAAACAACCCTTGCTCTCCCCGTTCACGTCTCCAGTGCAGCACCTCTCCATTTTCCTCCTCTTTCCGAACAGTCCCGAGGTGGGCAGAGCAGTCTGGGTGTGCTTTTCCAGGCTCTTGAGTGAAATTGCCACAAATGTGATGATCTTTGTTAGCGGTACATCCCCTGGGGGGCTGGAGGAAAGCTTTCGGTGCTGCTGTGGGCTGGACAGCTCTGGGCTCTCAAGGAGGTGAGAGTAAAACCTCTGGAAGGGAGCGGAGGCAGTAACTTCTGCACTCTTCCTGTGTGTGTGGCGCTTTGGTTTCTTCCCTGTACTCCAGTCCTTGTCATTTGGATTCTGGGTGCTGTAACCGGGCGGGGATGGAGCCCCTCTGGTTGCAGATGGACCCTGCACATCTTCCTGGAAGACATGGAGTTGATCATGAGGACGTGGGGTTTAGTGCTGCTTGCTTCTGGATTCTGCCCCTGCCTCTTTTCTCAGATTTTGGAATTATAATTGTGATTTTACAATTTCTGAGAATAAATCTTCTTCATCGTTGCAGGAGGGTGAGAGGTCAGTGTTTGTATATAGGGTGCTGTGTAAAAAGCTGTGCAGGCAGTGTCGCCGAGTTGTTCATCGCATGCCTATGGAGCGCGTTGGAGACCGTCACTGGATTTCCCCTCCCGCCAGGTCATTGTACTTGTACCTCCTTGAGTTCCCTATCTGGGGCAATGGAGCTCCTCTGGAAGCGTAAGCTCGTGGGGGTCTTGTGTTCCCCAGTGTGTATTGTTTCTGAAGCCCTCGGAGAGATGCCTCATTGAAATTCTGTCTCTTCCTGGAATTATTTCGGGTGAGGCAGATGAGTGCTGTGTGAAAGGCTATCCTGCTCCCTGCAGGCTTTTTCCATTCAGAGGTTGGTCTAAACCAGAACCGAAATCTGTCCTGCTATCCTGTTACGCTGCTTCAGTCTGGATCACCATAAAATCTGAATCGATGCAAGTCTGTCTTTAAATCAAAATAAACCTTTTTACTCTTTGCTTCAAAGCAGCACTAATCAGAACAATGTCCTTGCTTGTCAGGAGGTTGGCCTCCTGATTGCTGAAAATGAGACTTGAGCAGACGGCGGCTTTCCTGCTCCCCGGCAAATGGAGATTTGAGTTAGAACCCTTGTAGCATTCCGTTGATCGAACTTAGAAATATCTGGCTGGATAAAACTGTGGAAGCTTGAACACATTTTTCCTAGTGACCCTCCTAAGTGACTCTGTCCGTACAGGACCAGTCCGGTTTTACTCTCTTCTGGCTGACATCACTCCCCAAAGCCACCTCCTGCCTCGCTGCTGGAACCCCTTCGTGTTCCCCTGCCAGATCTCAGCTGCCGCTGCCCGAGCGGCTTTGATGGGAAGTCTATAGTTAACCTCAAAGCACGTATGCAGGTTTTTTTCAGGTCACATCTTGTGATAGTAAAGCGTTTTCCATCTTTAAATCCCGATTTCTGTAAAGTTACGAGAGACCCTTTCATTGCAGAAGTTTCAATTGCTTAGTTCCCGATTTTTTTCAGTGAGCGGTAGGAAAAGTTGCACCGTGTGCTCTAAATCGGGAGTTTACTGATCTGTCGGGGAGTGCAGCAGAGGAATCAATAACTAATCAGCGGGGAACTGCTGAGGACTACGTGTTAAAGAGCAGAAGCTGGTGGGAGAACTTAGAGGTGGAAACACTTATTTTCTTAATGGAACTGCTGCTTACCTGGAGTTTCCAGATTACTTCACGTTAATAGAAAATAAAGCATCGCAGGTCGTGAGAGGCTGAGCCTGTGTTAAACCAGGATCTGGTCACCTTGAACGCTTCATTATTGGGTATTTATATTAGCCTTCTGACGCAGAGGAAGAATAAATGTGTGCCGCTTTGCATTGCAGAATGGTTTCTGTGAGCTG
Source organism: Pterocles gutturalis (assembly GCF_000699245.1). Taxonomy (NCBI): domain Eukaryota; kingdom Metazoa; phylum Chordata; class Aves; order Pterocliformes; family Pteroclidae; genus Pterocles; species Pterocles gutturalis. Next base: position 40,292 of record NW_010118236.1, on the reverse strand, counting down.
CAGCTGGCTCAGCACGCATCCAGCGTCCTCCCACGGTCAGCGTTGGACATTCGCAGAGGGACAGGAAGGATAGGAAGGGGAGTTTGTGAGGTGATAGGTTTTCCTCAGATTGAAGCTAAGAAAACTGGATGGATGAATGTGTCTAACATAATTGTCATTTAGGCTTTTGGAGGTGAAGTTAGTTGAAGTGGCAATGTTGGGTTCTGCACGGCAGGACCGTTGTGCGTGTGGCCGGTCAGGGCTGTGCGTTGGGCATCTTCTGCTGAATGTTTGCTGTGCTTCCTGAGCGGTTTGATACTGCTTCATCAAACATGGTACACGGGCGTGGAAGCTGCTTGGCTTGTGTGCGGTCACTCCTTCAGTGTTGCAGCACTTGATGTATGTTTCATACGTGAGCTGAGGAGTGAATGGCGTGGCTAGATGCAGGCTGGGAAGCAGATGTGAATAGATCTTCAAACCTGTGGAGCAAGCAAATAAAGCAGTAGTTATTTTTTCTAAAGAGAACACATTTTGCATTCTGTAGTTCCCATTTGTAACTTTATGTGCAAGTTTTTGAGTATAAAGTCAGTTTTCAGAATCTCTCCTTTTAGAGAAGGCAAGGTAGTTTGGTAATGTGGGGAAGAAATTATTTTCCATTGTCAGCTGGAACAGGGGCTGGTCATTGTGTCCCTCTGTGTAGTTAGAGAGCCTAGAGACCAGGCGTGACATGGGATTTCGAGTGGGGAATTTGCGGTGAGCAGTGTGTGGAGTTGGCAGTTAACCCTTTCCCCTGTTTGTCAGACCCGAGTCACTTCGGTGGGACTGGGGAAGGGCCGGTGCCTGCGCTCGGAGCCTGGCAGAGCCGAGCGTTAGCAGCTGTAGGCTGCACTGCGTCATCAGCTTGTTTTTTTTTACAGCCTCCTTTATTGAGCTGCTTCTCTGCGGAAGCACAGCAGAAGCTCAGGTGCTGCTATTACGCATCTAAAGCAGCTTTGGAGAAATTCTGTTTTTGCTTCGAGCACACGTTGACTCTTCCCATACTTACAGGTCCCTTGCAGCCAGAGTTAAGAGCCTGGTAATGCTGGGCAGGTGTCTGGAGGTGGTTGGGTTCATCTTGGACATATAAAACCCCGGATAAGACAGTGTTTTACATGTACCTTTGCCCAAGCTCTCTGGTCTGTCCCATTGCAAACCCTTAAACGTGCTTATTGGCAGTTCGGGCTCGTCCTTGCTCGCATGCCTGGTCAGGCTTTTCCCATGCTGTGCTGTCTGAGGCTTGTTCCCTCTCAGCTGGGGAGCAGGAAGCTGTAGTGACTGCCGTGGAGATCTCATCTGGGACGGACGAGTTTGCTCTGGCTGGGAGAGAAATGTATTTGTGAGCAGAGGTGGTGGCGGGGCGTGCAGGCAGAGGCGGTGGCTCACGGGGAGGCTGGGCTAGCTGCAGCCCCAGACGCTCCGCGGGCAGGTCTGGTTTCTGCACGCGCTGGCGTGACAGTCACCCGAGCCCGCGAGCACCCAGCCTTCCTCTGTCGGGAGCGGTGGTGAAGGGTTCAGGTGCTGGGCTTTGGACTCGGAATCGCCTGCCAACCCTTTTATGTACCAGTTCAGTCGCCCAGTTAATGAATGTAATTCCCCGTTGCCTTGGGTGCTGAGAGCTCCTGCTGGCTCCTGCCCCACGTCGGGAATTTCATCTTGGGAGTTTGTAGCTGGAAAAATATCCTTGAGAGGTGTAGCAAGAGCTGTTTTAAAAAAATAAAGAAAATGTTAGAGATTTGTAATAGAAGAAGTGCTGCTCAGAGCATGGATCCAAGGTATGCTTAAAAAGAAAGAGCTCATGGCACAGGTGGTTCCACAAAAGTTGTTCAGGAAAGTGAATTACCGCGCAGGGCACCGGTCGCGTGCTGTGGGCAGGTTCCCTCTCCTGTGTAGTCTGTCGATTCATGAGTTTCTCACAGCTGGGGGGGTGACATACTTTTTTTTGTGAATAAAATGACTGTAAAACCACACAGATGGTTACAGAAGCCTTGAGACAAGTAATTTTTTTTATCTGTTATCAGAAAGTTAGAACTTTGATGCTCTGCTAGGGTTTCCACTTGTTTTTGTTTTTCTGTTTGTGCAGGCGCATTATCAGAAAGTTTGCTGGATTAGGCAAGGATTTGTATTTAGTAGCCTTTGTGTACTCAAATGTAGTGTGCTTGTGAATAAAGTTAAATTGTGTATTTTAATTTTCTAATGAACTAATTCCTATGTTTTTCAGATTACACAGCGTTTTTGGGACACACCTCTGTTGGATTTTAATATATGTCCTGCTAACAACAGCTTTCAACTATGGAATCGGTAAATATTTACCTTGCTTCTGTCCAAATCTTTTATTGCCTGACAAATGCTTGTGTCCATGTCAATGTTTTTTTTGTGGGTTTTTTAAATATTTTTTTCCTTATTTTCTGAAATTAGAAGGTAAAAATTGCAAAATTCCATGGAATAACTTAAGATATTGTGGTTACAACCTTTAGGAAATGGCTTGAGTTCTAAGATGCCCTTTCGCTTTCACACCATTTCAAACGTAGCCGCTTTTTCCCCGACTTTGGTGAAAGCCAAAGTGAACTTTCCTGCGGGGGCAGTTCCACCGCTGGTTTGTCCAGCAGACTGCCAAGCTTGTTGGTGCTCTTCACTGCGAGTATTAAATATCCCCGTACCTCTGGTATATCATGGTCTTCTTTCTTTCTCTTCACTTTCAAAATGTCTTTTTAAAAAGTCTGTTAAGAAGTGTCCGTTCCCCGTGTTCTGTCTTCGGGTGATCAGTTACCGTTGAAGGGATGGTGCCAGTGTTTCAGTTTGGGCGGAGAAACATCCCCATGTGCTGAGCCTACAGTTCAACTCTGTTGGGCTTCAACTTTTTTGGTAGCATTAGCAGATGTGGAAATAATAGCCTTAGAGTGGAATTTAGGGTAAAAAAAAAAAGGATATTTTTGCCTCGGTATTTTGAGAGAGGATGAGAGAGGTGGGTGCTGTCCTCTGCAAAGCGAGGTGCTGTAGGTGGTGGGAAGGGATGCGTTCCTGCTGGATTTCTGCAGCTCTGGCGGGTTGGTGGGTTGCAAGCTGAACGAAAGCCACTCTTCACTGCGGGCACAGCTTTGCTGCGTGTGTCGTGGCCGTGTTTCGGAGGGGAAGCCCAGCGGGGCAGGGTTGAAGGTCATCCTCAGCATGCCCAGAACACTATGGGGAAGGCTCTCCGGGGGTAACCTACAGGGTTGCTTCTGCCGTGGGGCTTTGGGCGCTTGGCGGACCTCTTGGTTTGTGCTGCGATGGGACTATTTGTGTGGAAGTGTGGTTAGGATAAAGGCTGTTACTGAAGGAGAGTTACTCTGTGTAGAAATACAGGTCTGCTTTCTCAGGTGGCTCTGCAAGCTGGTAGGTTTCTTTTGTCCTGGGTTTTGATGAAAAAAACAATGTTTGTATTTAGGTTGTCCATAGTAATTCCAGTTTAGTTTGTCCATAATAATTCCAAGGCATTCAGAGGGAGGCAAGACGTTATTTCAGTTTCCCTTGGTGAATATTAATAGCAGTAGAAGCCTTTCACAGTGAAACAAACCAGACGAGGCATCAGTACCTCTCCCCTGCTGCAGCTGAGTAATTAAAGCGTGCCAAGCGTGAGACCTTTTGCTGTAGTATGCAGTAACTCTTCCTTAATGGGTGCTCTGCAGTCCCCTGAAAAACCGAGATGAATTCTACCATCAATTATAAAACAGGTTGTTTGCTACCTATTACATTTCATAGTTTGGTTCAAAGATTTTTTTCATTGTGAATTTGGAAGTAAATGGTGTTCTGCTTTTTTGAACGCAAACTGCATTTTTAAAAACAGGATAGTATTAATTGCAGTACCTTTCACTTAAACGAAAACTTACTAAACACTCAAACGTATTTGGGTAGTATACTTGCCCACTGGGCAAAACGACTTGCTTCCTGACAGATTGTAGAGCGCGATGGCAGACTGCACCTCTGCGGGCCTTCTGCCTGCATCACCTGCCTTTGGGCCACTAATATCTCTTAGGATTGTTACCGAGAGCTTAAATTACGCGCTACATCACAATGGTACTGTGAAGTTTGATGTTTCTCTGGCTTCTGAAAGAGGAGAAAAAAAAAGAGTGATTTTGCATTATGGGTTTTGTGAGCCCCGGGAGATGATCGTTAAATGGCCTTTTCCAGGGAAATAAGCGTTTCTCCGCTGCCCTGCAAAGGCAGACCATCGCATTACTCAAAATGTGTGTTGGTCTGGGCTCTCACAGCTCCATTCCTGGCCCATTGCCATATGGAGATGTTGGAATGAGGGGAGAAGATCAGAATCCTCCAGTGTTGGCCGAAAAAAAAAAATGGCCTGCATCTGTCATGTTCTGAAACTGTAGAGGTGGATTCCCAGGCGCTGTGCTGGTGCGAGGCTGTGGCGTGCACCCGGGGGTGCCTCGGTCCCTGAGTGCCCGGCGAGCAGCGTGACGACGTGCCACCTTCTGTCCTGTCTGAGAGAAGTCCTTGTGGCATGAAAGCGCTCGGCTTTTGTCACTCGTCCACTCGTGACTATGAGCGTGAGGTTGCCTTTGCCGTACAGCTGTGAGCAAAGAGGCACTGGGACACAAAGCTGGTTGGGCTGGGTTTCTTGCTGGGTTTTTTCTCCCCCAGCACACCAGCGTGTACCGTGCTGGAAGGGCTGCTGCCTGGATTCCCCGCTGAAGGAGACGGAGGAACCTCATCTCCGGGACCAGGCACAGCTTTGTGGTAAGATCCCGCTGTGCTGGCTCTGTTCTGATGATGATTTTATGGTTGCTGGAAATAGAGCTGTGGTGCTGGAAGGGACTCAGAGGGCATCCACTGGACTGTTCCCTTTGGCAAACCTGCTGCGGGGTGTTTTTGTCCCTGGGAGGTGGCTCGTGCCCATCACCCACACCAGTACCAGCGCTTGTGATGGTGTGCTGTCAGCCCAGTCACGAGGATGTTCTGCCTTTAAATAAAATATAAATATTTAGAGGTCTGTGTGGATTGTGGCATGATCTGCTGACCCAGAGGCCGTTGCGCTGGCGCAGCTGCAGGACCAGAAGCGCTGCGGTCCGAGGCGGGGTGTGACCGAGGGCCGGTTCCCCTGCAGGATGTTATGAAAGTCCGAGATTTCTCCATTTCGGTACATGGCTCCTCTATTGCGAAATGCAGGAGTTGCTACAAGCATTGCTACCCTCAGTTCTCCAAAACAGACTTGTTTTTTGTGTGTTCTGTTGTTTTGTTTTTCCCACCAGCTTTCAGTAGTATTAACAGCATCTAAATGAGTGGGAAAAAAAAGGGAGTTCAGTCGACTGCTGAGATGCCGGCTCCACACAGCTGGAAGGGCTGCAGACGGCAGTGCTCACGCCACAAGGAGCAGGACAGGTATTTTCTTGCTCAACTGTTGGGAACAGTTTCCTCGGAACAAGCCACATTCATCATGGTAGCGGCTTTTTCCTTGTTGACAGCACGAAACAGCTGCATCGCACCGGGCTTGTTCTGGGGCTCAGGGACCCGGTGGGTTTGCGGTGCCGGTCCCCAGCGCCGGAGCCGGTGGGATTCGCGCTTTCCGGACGTCTTCATTAGGGAGGCAGAGGGGTCAAGGCTTTCTCTGAACAGCAGAGAGACTGCAGCGGCTTTGATGGTGGTTCTGGCAGTGGTATTTTGTGGAGTTCATAATGAATATGTAGGTGTAAGATTAAAAGAATGAATAAGGTGGTGCTGCTAAACAGGATTGCTTTTCAGAGCTGCAGCCGTGCCTCGTCCTGACCTCCTGAGAAGGATACAATTGTAAAGCTGAGGCCGGCAGTGGAAAAGCAATTACAATACGTGCTTCCAGGATTGAATTGTCCTCTGAAAGTCAGATGCTGCAATAATGGTAGCGTTGTTTAGGTGGAACGTGACTTTACTTAACTGCTTGGTGTTTTTCTATTAATGTTCTTAAATGTGTTCATACACCGTTTTCAATTTTCACTGCTTTGGGGGAAATAGAGCTTAGTACTCCATAAGGAAGGTAATTCTTTGCGTAGAAGTGTTGTTCTGTGCTTTTAGGCTTTTTTCCACATGTCAGTTCTTATCCCTTCCAAATTAGAGGGGCTGGAAGATAACGCAGTAGAGGCGCAGCGTACGTTTTTTCGTCAGCGCGTTGGTCGCAGCCGAGCAGAGCGGTGAGGCTGGCCGTGTGGCTCTGGGGTGTGGAAGCGTTGGCTCTCGGGGGGAGAAGCTGATGTGTTATGGAGCAGGGCCTGGGAAGGGGAGGGGAAGCCACGTGTGAATGAAGAGTCTCGTGGGACATGAACGAAGTGGAGCTGTGTGGCTTGTGGGTTTGACTTCTGCTGGGGTCCTCAGCCCGCCTCCTAAATGGTGGAGCCCTTTCTCTTGGAAAAAAAATTGGACTTTGGAAGTGCTGTAAAGCAGCTGGGTGGCTCTTTGGGCGCAGGTTTGCCCAGGGGGTTTCACACGCGGCGGTTTGGGTTTGTGCTGGCGGGTGGCTCAGCCCGGGGAAGGCTGCAGCCAGGGTGGGTGGGAGGTGGGTTGGTGGAGCATCTCCTGCCCCGGTGAGGGGGTCTCCACGGCCCTTTGGGGCGGTAGGCTCATCCCTTTGTCCATTTTGTACTCTGTAATGGACAGCGCTGAATTAGATAAACTAAATTTAGTTTTTAAAGCCCCATCTTGACTGAAAGCAGAGGCTGAGCATAGGTGGCTTTGTTGTGAGCCTAGATCTCTTTGGGGGTCAAACAGGGCTTGAGTTTTTGGACACAAAACACTGCTGAGACCTAGAGAAAAGAGCTTTAAAATCCTCCCCTCTGTCCTAATGCAAAAGCTGGGTTCTCAGATGTAATCTCAGCATAAGCATTTGATTTGAGTGTTTGAATTCGTGCTTTTACAGTTCTCTGTATTTTATCAGAATTTGTTAAATTGCCAATGTTACTCACATGCCACTTTTGGCAGATGCCACCTACACGCCCTCAATTTGAACGTACCTTTCAGAAGTGTAGGCAGGGAGGCTCCTTTCTGGCATGGCAGATGTAGGAAAGCGGAGCACTCACATTAATTCGCTTTCACTAACCTTTCCACGGCTAATAAGGCAACCTGGCCCATGTGCACAATACAGCACCTTTCATGAAAGATCCCAGTAAGCAGAAACGTCTGTGAAAGATGTCTTGCTTGACTGGCTCTTTTGGTGTAATTCAGATCTGTGTGTTCACCGTGACACGGAGTTTGGTAAGAGTTCTTCTCTTCGTTTTCTATTCAGAACTAGACAAAGCCCTGGCAATAATTACCTAAAAAGAAGGAAAATGGTTGGGTTTTTTCCCCTCAATCTATGTGGGTTTGAATAATTTTACTCTCCGAAGGGGCTACATTATGGCCACAAAAATCCTCATTTTTTAAAAAAGTATGCTGTTGAGTTAGGATTTTGTAGATTTATTGCAGCTAGTGCAGTCTGCACTTAAAAATCAGAGTTGCATTTCGGAACAAGTTCATTAAAACGAGGTTGTAGCATGGATGGTGCCTGGGATCGTCACTTCCAGTGGCTGGCAGAGCCCGTTGTGTCACGGGGACAGATTCCTACGAGACATCCAGCCTGGGTGGCACGTGGAGGCATGGTTTCGGGAGGGAACGTGTGGGTTATTTGGTGTAAAAGTGCTTTCAGGGGGGTTCTGGTGTGGGGAGTGAGGTGCAGAGCGTGGAGTGTTGGTTTCATTTATTTACAGGTATTTTGTGTCGCACCAAAGCCTGTTCTCACAGGGGGCTGAAGGTAGGGTCTCCGCCCTGGGGAAGCGACACCCTGGATGCAAGATGACAGGCTTTGGGGTGGAACGGCAGGATTGCACAAAATATGGCTGAAATCACTCGTTTTCAGGATCTGCATCCATCGTGCTGTGATCAAGTGCAGATGATGCATTTGGCAGCAAGGGGTGTGCAATCTGTTCCTGCCCCGAGGAGCTCGCGGGCCAGGGCCTGCTGATAAGACCAGCCTCACCTGTGCTCTGGAGTGAACAGTGCTCTGAGGTGTTCTTGTTCCCTTCTCTTTTGTTCTTTTAAATAATAATGTAGCTGATTGTGAGCGTGGTGACTTTTGACATTCAAATCCCAGAGCTCTGTAAGGGGGGCAGTAGGTTTTTGTGTTTTGGGGAAGGCGTTCCTGTTCCATGAACACCACGGAGATGTCTCGCTGAGTGGGACACCTTTCGTGCGGCGGGTACAGGGCAGCCTGACGCCCCTCGAGGTGGGAGGCGTTGCTTGGGGGTGGCAAGTGGCAGGAAAAAGCGGAGTGTGAGCTTTATGGAGACCTTGCCCAGGAGATGGTTTGGTGGAACCACCGAAGTGTCTAACGCTGTAAGAGGCTGTTTCTGTAACGTGTTGGTGCGAAAGGGGGAATTGTTGGTATTGTCCGGCCATGTGCGATCAATGGGTGTGCTTTATTGACGCTCTTTGGGAGGGGACTTCTGATAACACCAGGAAATGCTTCTGAAAAGTAAATGTTGAGTGTGAAGATGGAGACTAGGTGCTGTCATTAGTTCTGTTCCCTTGGTTAAACCTTGGCAGAGCTTTAATTTCAGAAGAACAAGACACCGAGGGCTGAGGTTTGCAGGCTCAGGCTCATTCATTACTGGCTTAATTGGGTGCTTGGGAGCTCGGGTATCCTGGCAGTTCCTACAGCGCTGCGGGTTATCCCTGCTTCATAGTCGCTTGCTGGACTTCTCCAGAAAGTCAAAGGTAACTTCATGGAATCGTATTTAACAGGTTAATGTTTTAATTGGAATTTTGATCTCGGGTTGAGACTGGACAGGCTAATTGTTTCCAATTGCTGGAGCTGTGGAGGAGCTGAGAGGAAGGATTTCTTGCATGTTTTGCAGAAACTTACATCTTGTTGCAGACATCCAAGCAAGCGAGGAGCACAGGCTGTCTGCTGTGCTCACCGAGGGGCTCGAGTTCCCAGAACCTCCCTGTGCCTGGGCGTTTCGGGAGCTGACCCACCTGGCTCTGCTGCCCTCAGAAGTGGCTTTGGTTCGGGAGACAAATACCGGGAGCTCTCCTTTGACTCAGGGCTGTCTAATCCGCGTTGCGTGCCTGCGCCGCTGCCCAGGCTCATCCTGGGTGCGGACAGATGGCTGCAGGCAGCCGTGTCGGGGCGTTTTGGGAAGTCGCAGCCCTTCGGCGAGGGCTGGCAGAACGCAGCAGCGAGGAAAGCAGATTTTTGAAGCACTGTGGGACTGGCTGGAACCCGGCTTCCCCTGAGAGCGGCCGTCTCAGCTGTAATGTTTTTGACTCTTGAATTTGGAACAGACTTGGAAGCTCACCTTTGGGGGTGGTGGCTTGTGAAGTTGTCAATACTATTGCCTGGAACCATCTGTTCCTACCACTAAGTAGCTGCAAAAAAATCAGTAATTCATTATTTTTTTTGTTGAGGAGCTTGGGTGTAAGTCTTCTCCCTTGTTATTTTTAAGGGCTCCTTCGTTATAGAAGACAAGCATCTCCACACTGGGGGAAAGGCAAAACAATGTTATTTCTTTAATCTTTCATCTAAATTTATTTGAAATTTAAATTCAAATAGCTACCAATATTGGAGGTTACTTTGGAGCACAAGAGCTGTTTCTGGTGGAGTCGGTGCGTGGGTCTCCTATCGAACGGGAATGTGCTCCTGCACCGTCACCTTTCTGGGGGCTGCGCTCCTGGGAGCAGAGGCGATGGCAGGCGTGTGGACAGCTTATTTCAGGAAATCGCCACTGTCAATGGGTGTTGTGTTTGGATGGTTTGTTTTTTATGTATTTAGCTTTGCCCTGGTGAATTGATAATGCAGGTGGGCTGGCTTTGCTGGTTGGGCTGTCACATGGGGTGCAGCGGGGGCGTTTTTTATTATTTTTTAATACAGAAGGACTTTGCAGCCTGAGGCCAGGTGCTCTCCAGAGTTTTTGCTCTTTCCTACTGTGTCACAGGAGTTCAGTTTCCCAAATGTGTATTTTGGTGACTGACTGAACTACAGAGCATTGCCGGGGGGTTCTGGCCGGGTGATGCCCGGTGTCCCAGCTCCGTACCATCTGCACGCTCACCACGGATGGCGAAAGTTGGGTTTTGTCTGATTGGAGAGAACAACTGTTGGATTCTGGTGGAGCTTCAGTGTGATGCATGCGTCCGGACTCATCCTGTGCCCCTGCCAATGCCTCTTGTACCCTTAGAGAATTTAAATACTTGCAGACTTCATGGTTTTTTAGGAAAAGTCTGAAAGGCATCTACGTTGTGCAGGGAGGCCTGGAGTCCTCGGGGCAGAGCTCAGGGGGACGGTGTCGGTGACTTTCCTTGCCTTCAGATGGTAGCGCTTAAGCCCCATTCAGAATTTCGGGGCAGTCCTGACTCTGGGTTGGTTCCAGGCTTGGTGAGAGCAGGGTGGCAGCAGGAGGACGGGCTGTGTTCAGGCACCTCTGTCCTCGCCCAGGGCTGAGCTCCAGCTGCCAGAACCGACGGCAGCCTGGCACAGGGGAGAACACCTGGAGGAACTGTGGAAATCAGAACCGCTGGTCGGTTTGATGGATGCGGGTAGGTATGGCAGGAGGAGTTCTTTGATTTTGGTAATTTTTGTCCTTTTATATAATTTTTCAGCTGTTTGAACTAACGGTGTGCGGATTCAAAGGTCAGTGTTGAGTCGCTCTGGTTATTCTCTGCTGGACCTGGACTTATTGCTGGTGTCATCTAAGAAATATACTTCCTTCTTCTGTTACACACTCTGAAGAAAATTATTTTGTTGTCTTCAGTAGTTTTTACCTCATTCTTGTAGTCTTGCCAATATCCTGTATTTGTTTTTTGCAGGAAGCCTTTCAATGTTTTCTTAATTGGAATTAAATGTTGTAATAGAAATGTGCATTTTGGTTGGAGATAATGTAGGAAATAAATATTCACAGAAATTTATTTTAAGTTAGTGGAAAAACACTTGCTGGAGAGCCTTGCTTTGGAACTTTAACTTCTGAGAGGTTTAATGAAAGCTTTCTTTGCTCTTGGGTAATAATAAAGGAATAAAGCAGCTCTAATGCTCCTGAATTATCTCACGCCATGAACCCCAGACTGATACTATTTGTTATTATATTGTAGATGATGTTAATTAACATCATGGCACAGATTTAATGCTACACAAAAGTTATATGGCATCAAAATCAAATGACAACAGGTAGTGAATAATTTGACAAAATAAAAACATGAGAACAAGTTGGGGGGGGAGGAATCATGTATTCTGTTCCTGTCAGCAGTTAGGACTGCATCTGGGCATAGCAGCTGCCCGGTCCTGAATTCTTTTTTCCTCTCGTTTTTAATGCCGCTTTTACAGCCATCTGAAAGGAGATCTGTGTCTGAATGAACCGGGAGCAGGGACGGAGCAGCTCCTCTGGGCTTTGCATGCAGCGAGGTATCGCACAGCTGAATTCTCCCTCCTTTCTCCCTGCAGTTCTGGGTTACCTAGTGCTTTAGTGCAGGGAGTACCCGAATATGTGAATGACATACTCCAAGGTTTGGTTATAGATAGAGGAACTTTCCTTGTTCCCTTGACCCCAATCTTGCTGAAGCCAGGAAAGCTTTTAAAATCCACCCAGCGCCGGGTGCGTGTGTGCAGCTGTGTGTGTACATGCAGATGTATTTTTAAACGTCCCATTTCAAGGTCATATGCGAAGTGCAGATTTAGATTTGCTGCAGCAAGATTCCTGTTACTGGGGCTTACTCCTGTCTGAACGGAGCGTGGGATGGGGACCGAAGGGAAGGTGTCCACCCCAGTCGCATGGTGCTTTGTACCTGCCTGGGTGAGGAGGACAAGGACTGATGGTCCCTCTCCCCATAGCAGCCTTCAGAGCTGCTGAATTTATTTATTTTATACTTGTGAAACAGCACCAAGCTTTGAGACACTCAGGCGATGATGGGCGAGAGGATTAATGAGATGTTCAAGACAGATAACTGGAGCAGCGAGCTGTGCATCGCCGGAGTTGGAATCCCGGTGACGTGCCTGCCGAGCGCGGTGCAGCACGCATGCCTTGGCTGAAGCATCGGCATTTCTCAGCGTGGCCAAATGCCTCTGGGCACTGGAGCAAAATTTAGTAAGCGAATGATGTGAACAAAAAAGCTCAACGTTGATGGCTTTGTGCAGACCAAAGCAGTTGTCAGCAGAGCGACTGGCTGCTGGTCTGGTCACCTGTCGGTGGTGTCTTCCTGGTGGGTCAAGCTGAGACAATGAAATTTGGATGCCTCCAAGGTACGGCTGCAGACTTAGGCTTACTGTTTTGTAATGCTCAATTAAGAAAAAAAAATAGGATTCAGATTAGTTTGCAAGTGTAGGGATTTTCTGTATTCTTACCAACCAAACGGGGTGCTTTGGCCCAGGGATGCTGTCAGAGCACCACGCTGCTGCTGACGCTGCTGCCCCGCGAGCAGGCGGTGGCTTTAGGGTTAGGTGTCACTCAAGTGAATGCTTTTCCTAGGGAAACTTCAGCTTAAAAAAAACCCAAGCAACTCTTCCCTGTGCAGTGCTTTCCTTTCCTCAGAGAAATAGTTTCTGTATTCATATTTAATTTACAGTAGCTCAGAGCAAAGAAGAAAATACCGGACTATTTTTTCTGTGTAGTCTTTATTAAATTTCTTTGGAACAACTCTCGGATATAGACACAGAACAGAGTGTACTGGGCAGTGCAGTGAGACATTTTTTGTTAAAACCGTAAGTGTTCATGGCTTGAACATTTGAAGGTAAAGCCCAGTGAAGTCCATCAGATACGTTAGAGTAGTTCTAGTTACCTCTTGCACTTTTCCAGTTCCCTTGCTGCTGTGATTCTTTCTAGCTTTACCTCTTGATACAGATTTAGGTAGTTTTTTTCTTCCGTTATTTCAAACCTTGCAGCTCTGATGGTGACAGTGAAGCGCTCTGTAGCCTAGGAGGAAGCTTGGTCATAATTCAAGACTTGGTCCTGGAGAGGCTTCAGTTACACGGTGTTGGGAGAGGGCTGTGCTTTGCAGTCTTGCGAAGTTGGAGTGTTTTCCCCGGTTAAAACCTGGGGATCCCTGGGAAAGGAGGTTGTTCCTGGTTTTTTTTCTCTGGGTGAGTAGGAATGTAAAACTTCACCTCCCTGCTCTGACCTAGTTATGAAACCCTTGCCTGTAAAAGCATTAATTTGTGGACTCCAAGGCATTTCAGTATTAGAATTGCGGAGCAGCGCATGCTCTTCTGTAGAGCTGCCTTGGGTTTGGACGTTAAAGGATGGTGATCAGTGATAAACTCAGTAGAATCTGTGTTCCTGTGTGCTACAAACCTTCTTCGTTACTCTGGAATTAATCAATGACTTTGACTTCTTTTTCCCCCTGCTCAGCTATACTTTCACAAGGTATAATTAAAAAAAAAAAAGCTATAGTTTCCCTTTTTGTTCAACTCTGCTGTTGTTGAACTATGTGTGGTTTGGACTTCAGCCCTCCAGAATGTTGGCAGAAGTTCTTGTCTGGAAAGAAACGGTAATTCTTTGGGGGTTGAAAAATGGGGAAGGAAAGATGGCTGTAGCAGAGATGATTTAAAGCAGAGTAAGTCAATATGCATATATATATATATCTCTCTCTCTCAACATATGCTAAGGTTTGTGTGATTTTATGTAGAATGTTCCTCATTTTTGTTTTTGTCAGGCTTGCTTATTTTTAGTTTATTGTAGGCAATCCTGGGTTTAAACTTTTTATATGAAGTTGAATGCAGTAGGTAAAATTGCAGCAGTGGAAATCACTGAAATTGAAATATTACATTCAAATTCAGCTGAAGTGATACGAAACTGACTTTAACTGTCTTTTAAATACAAACTACTTTTCTTTTTGCCTGAAAAGCCTTCTGAGCACAGCGCCGAAGCCTACACCCATGCCTCCTGAGCCGCCTGTGTCCTCTCTTGGGGTCACAGCCCTAAGCCAGCGATCCGTGTGCCAGGCTATGCTCGGGTGAAGCTTTTACTGTGGAAATGCCGACGAGAGGAGGAGGAGGAGAGGACACAGCCCAGCCCAGCTGCCTTGGCCCCGGCGGGTACAGGTGCTGGGGAGCAGCTCTTCTGAAATACAGCGACCTTACCGGGCTGGTGTTTGAGCTCTGCACTGCTGTCAGCTCGCTGTATCTCTGGTCCCGGGGCATCCGTGGGTTCCTCTTTGTGTTCCTTCACGGGGAATAACTGAGCAGCGGGACGTGCAGAGGTGTTTGTCCTGTCTCGCTGGGAGCCCCGCGCGGGGCAGGCTCGGCTCGCGGGGACGGGTTGTGTTTGCAGGCTGGCGAGCGGGTGGTGGTCTGTTAGCGCCAGCGTGAAAAATGCCGGGAAGGTGCAAACAGCATTGTGTGGCAACACAAGATGTTCGGCAGCACTGCTCTAGGTGGCTGGGCTGGTACTTCTGCTTTTGTTTCAGAAACAAGCGTGCTTGCAGAAATACATGTTTGTTTATGCAGACTGAAAGAGGAAATGTCTGCTGCTTTCAGCTGACAGAGCTGTCATCTTCTCTTTTTTCCTGGGCGCATGAAGAACGCTTCTCGAATAGCAGCACTGATGCTTTTGTACCAGCCTTGGCAGTACTGGAGGTCAGAATAAATTCACAAACCTTTCAGGTTAGGTTTCCCCTCCTTCCCCAGCAGAAACGCGGGCGGCAGCTTTCCCAGCTACTCATCGCAAAAGAATTAAGTTCTTGTGGAAATCTCTGTTCAAAGGCGGGATCAAACTTAGAGTTACTCTTGGTCTAACAATGTTAACTCCTGTGTAGTTCATTCTTTTGTTCAGCTTTGGTTTGCCACGTGGGTGAGGTGACTGCTCTGGCTGGAGGGATGGCTGTGTCACCGCGTGCAGATGGTGCTGGTGCCCGAGCCTGGCTGCTCCCGGGAAGCAGCAGAGCTGGAGTGCGGCTTCTCGGGGCTGCGGCACGGGGTCTGGGGGCTTTCCCCAGGGCCATGTGTGAGGCTCGCCTGGGATTTGCAGGAGAAGGGTCTTAGCTGGGATTACTTTTTTTAATGGTGCATTGTGAGGACTTGAAGAAAGCAGATGTGAAACCGATGTGAAGCGTGAGATGAGTGGATTTGTGCATCACGCTTAAAATTCAAAAATGGGAAAACTCAGTGCTGGATTTCGCTGTAGGGACATAATGCTGGTATGTCTGGGTCAGAGCTGTTGTAGCAATTCGTCTGACAAGTTGGAGGTACAGATGTCTGTGTGGGTTTACGTTTCGTAGCCCCCTTTGTACCTTTGTGATTTTAGGTGGCTGATGAAGCAACGTGGTATTGAAGTACTTGAACAAAGAATGTATCTGGAAGTGGCTGGTGGTCATTCTGGCAGACACTTAAGACCAAAACTGCTGTTGTTTTTCTCTTGGTTAAACAACAGTCAAACTCATGCTGTGGCTTTTTTCTTTTCAATGGCAGTATAATGTTAGCTTTTATACATCCCCCGGGCCCACTCCCGGCTGTGTGGTGGGCCAGCACACAGATGCATTGTTCGGGGTCCTGCATTCCGGGGAGATCGAATGCTCCGTGCACCGCATCAGCTGCACATCTGCAACTGCTAAACCCTCCGCAGTCCTTCCGCATCCAGGTGCCATGCAATTGCTAGGTTAAAGGCATCAAGAGCTGCTGCTTTTCTAGCTCCTTTCTGCCTGCTTTGATTCACTACAGCTGGTGAAACAGTTAGACTTGGTTCAGGCATGTGTGGAAGAGAGCTCATTTCATGCTTGGAATTGTAATTATGTTCTTTTCTTTCAAGCCGCCAGCAGTAAAAGATGTCTTCCAGTGCGTATCATCTAAATAAGCTGTAGTGTTTAAATGTTTTCTTATTTCATTTTAAGAATATGGCAAAATAAATTGTGCTTACTCTTCTAGTTTTTGTTCTGAAGCAATTAATTCCCCGTAGCGCTCTCCGGTGATTCAGGCGCTCTCGTTGTCTCCGGAGCTGCGGTTCCGCTGCAGTTCAGTAGCTGTACGCAGGAGCCTTGTGCAAGTGCAGCGGCGCTGCCCCGGCTTGCCCGCTTGGCCCTGGCGTCTCCTCCCGTGCGCTCTGACTGCAGTTGGTGTCTACAGTCTGTGCCATCCCAGTAATCTTTTACGCTTTTTATACTACTGGCTTCTTGCTTTAGTAAATTTCAATCTGATATACTCGAGCAAGAGAGGGAGTGCAGGCAGGTGCTAGTTCTCTTTTTCAGACAGCGTTTTCCCGGAGGAGTGGATCCGTGTCAGCGTGCCGGGTAACAGCGGGCACTGCACAGTGATGCTCCAGGTTGACTTCTGGAGGTTGCTGGTGCGAGATTCTGGGCACGTGGGTTTCCGTGTCGCTCTCCTGGCTGGATTTGGGGAGGAAAGAGCCCAGCCAGAATGCAGCTGGTTGTAACTCATGCTCGGGTGTAGCTACAGCTTGGATCCAAGCACCCTGGCAGTCAGCACCTATTACCTCTCTCTTCTCAGCTTTGTTTGTCACGCAGTGCCAGCTGTACAGGTGGGATCCTTCCCTTGGAGGATAAACACTGTTCCTTGAGAGCCCGTGTGTCAGCAGCCAGCTCTTTGGGAGGAATATGTTCTCTCAAAGACCATCCACAGCAGACAGCTCCACTGCTCTTCCCCCATGGCCGAGGGTCCTGTTGGCTTGGGGTGGTGGCTGAGGTTGAACACGCAGGATTGTTCTCCAGCTGGGAATTTGAAGGCTGCTGTGGGGCACGGCCTTGGCTTGTGGATGTGCCCCTGGCCTTGGGCAGGGGACGTGCTTCCCTGCAGACCAGCCCAGCACACAGTCCTTCTCCAGCGTACCTGCTCTCCTGGTGAGCTCCCTGCGTGTGCTGTGGCCTGGGCGAGTTCCTTTAGAGCTGAGTTTGTGCTCTGCTCCGGGTCTTGCAGCTTCCTCACAAAGGCAGATGTGGGGTTTTTATGTGCAGCTGTTGCAGCTTTTCTCTGATTTTCGGGTGTCTGGAGCCAGCCCTCTGATCTGCTCTCCCTCGTCTGTCTGCTCATCTTGTGGTCTCGAGATGAGAGTGCCTGATAGCCATTTCGGTGTCTCCGTGATTGACTGGAAGTCACAGTGGATAAATCTTTCATGACTGGAAACCGCTTAAGCCACGAGGTGGCTGATGATCCCTGGTTATTAGTGGAGAGGTTCCACCAAACAATCAGAGAAAATTGAGTGGCAGGGCATATAATTTATGACTTCATCCTAGCACTGTGGGGGCAAGTCAGTGAGAATCGAAACAGTGGAAGAATTATATTTGACAGATATTTTAAAGAATGACTCCAGTTAGTGTCATTTATTGCTGGAATGTGTGGACAGAGCCTGGTCAGAGCCCTCGTAGGGGCAGTGCCAAAGCCAGATATGAAAGGCTGCGCAAGAAAAAGAGAATGTGGTATGTGGCCAAGGGCTTGGATTTTCTGACAATGGGCAAAAAGAATGTTCTAAGGTTTTTTTCAGACGTTTTCCTTTGATAAGAAAGTTTACGGATCCTACTTAGTGTTTGTGGAAACCCCTGCCCAAAGGGAATTTGTTGGAGCTTGCAGATTGAGCAGTAGTCTGTTGCGTTAAAGGCATCATCAACACAGAGAAGAGCAGTTAGAGAAGCTTCTGGAACATTCTGGAGATTAGTTTTCTTGCATTTAATGAGTGCTTGCAAAAAATTCCCGTAAAATTATCTCTATAGGATATCTTCATTTTTGCCTAGCAGTGGTATATGGCGTAGAAGTCTGTTGCCATTTGCTGAATGTGTATGAAAAATACCCGGGCAGAAGTCTCACTGCTGTTGGGTGCAGTCGTATCTTCTCCGCATGCATGTGACAGATAACTACCCTGAACTCCAAAGGAGGAGAAATTCTAGAAAAACATTCTTTCTGCAGATGTTTTGTAGTGGTAAAGCCTCAAAGTATTAATCTCTCTTGTCACAGTTTGGCACTCACTCCAGTTCCCAGCAGGGGTTTCTCAGCTAATCCCCGTCTGGAAGGTTTTTGCTTTACCTTACATTAATTTCTGATCCCCACCACGGCCTGACATTGTTGGAGGGTTTGTTTTCCACTTAAAGGACATCCCAGCCTGGCTGTCCGCGTGGGGTGGTGTCAGGACAGTTCAGGTGCCCGTACGCGTTCCTGGAGCGCTCGTGTGCCGCTCACCTCCTCCAGCCGTCCCCAAAGCTTCCTGCGGTGGACTGCGTCAGTGCCGTTCCCTCGTGGCTCTGCAGAAATTATCTGAGAAACTTGGTTTCAGATGCAGGATTTCCTTCACGCGAGCAGCTCGCTTTGAGAGGGACGTGGCAGATGTTCTCGCTTCAGCCTCTGGACGACAGCTACCGAACCACACATCTGCCTTTCTGCTGGCACGGTCCCCACACGCTGCTGCGCTCGGAAGCCCATCTGACCTGGATGGAGCCAGATGAGCCCGTGTTCAGCGAAGGCAGCCGATGTAGGGATGGCAGGACCCAGGGAGGAGCAGAGTTGTCACAGCACAACTCCTTCCTCTGCTCGCCTCAAGCATCCAAATGGTGTTGGGCGAGGACATCCCCTGGAGACAAGCTCCTCCTTGGCATCGCAGCTGAGCTGTGTGGGCACCCAGGGCTAGACTGTCCACTCTGGAGGTGTGTTGGGGTTTGGTAGCTTTGCCCCCGTGTACATGAAAAATTGCTGTCGTCGTGTGTTGGTGAGGATTGTCTCAAAGTAGGGTCCTACTGTCGTCTGGTGAGCACACAGAGACGTTGAGGAAAAAGGAAGAACCCCAAACTTGAGCCTTTTTGGTTGTAGCGTTTCTCCTGGTGCTTTTACCTTCTTGGCCAACGTGTCAGTCCATTCTGTGACCACAGGGATGGGAGGCTGTAGAGTTAGGGCTCTGTATCGCAAACTGCAAACGCATCCCGGTGGGGACTAGGTCAGTCTAGGGGAATGAGCCTGCTGGTTTTATTCGCAGGTTTTGTGACTTAAATTCTCAGGAGCTAAAGTTTCTGCCAAGTCTCTGCTATAGACCCAAGGGGGAGAGAGAAACCCTTTAGCTAATAAAACATTTTTTTATTACCTTTTTGGGGTTTAGATTTGTGAAAACAGTTTAAAACAAGGTTTTCAAAAGCATTCATCTTAGGCTAAACCTGGAAAGTTTAAACCAGCAAGGAGACCCAGCCTTGCCTGACCTGTGCTTGATATTTCCATTGCGATGGGAGCGAAGCTGCTGGCGATGCAGCTCGAGAGGCTCTCGCTCTGCTCCAGGCTTCCTCGCTGTGTCCGTGCCGTGCTCACGCTCAGATGGGCAGGGCTGTGAGCTCTGCCCTGCGTTGAAAGTGCCAAACCTCTCTCTTGAGGTCAGGCGTAGTCTGCTCCTTGTCTAAGCGAAGGAATCCAGCAGTCGCCGGCCTCAGCCCTGCTGTGCCCAGGTGAGGATCCTGCCTGGCTGCGGAGCGCGTCTGCGGTGTCTGCACAGGAGCCTTGAGCAAGGGAGCTGCAGTCCCACACTGCAGAGGGGGGAGCGTGTAAACTTACTCTAACAATAATTTATGGTTTCTAAAGCTGCTGCTGAGTAAAAGTTTCCAAGGCTGGCTTCTGACCTAGCTATCCTCAGTGCTAAAACCGAGAACAGTCATCTTAAAGTAGCATTTTTAGTGGTGTTGAGGGGAGGGAGGAAGAGGCTGCCTTCTCCTTCACGGCTGATCTGCTGTGGTTCTGTAGTGCCTCTGCAACTTTTTCCTTTTGGACTCAAGCCACAGGGTAACTTTTCCGTTACCTGAGCCTAGGCTGGTTTAGACTTGGCTTATCACTTAAGACTGGTTTAAACTTGGCTTATTGCATCATGTATCGTGTGTTTTTACTGGGTTAATTTTAACAGCAAATGTGAAGTCAGGATTATAATCAACCCTTCTTGGTTGTCTCCGCACTAACGCAGAACACGTCTCGCTCCCTCCCCGTGTCGCTGCAGGAGCACGCCGGCACCGGGAGGGAGAACTTTGGGTCGCGCCGGGTTGAGCTGTTGGCAGCAACACCCTTGTGTTGGCAAGAGCTTTCCCAACAAGATGCTGGAGAGCAGAAGAAGATTTCTCCTTGTTTTTGCAAATTAGCAAATGAAACCCTAAATAAGTTGCTAAACCGAGTTGCCTTCTGTTGGGTTAAGAGGAGTGGTGTGCTTGGAAACCTTCGGAATCTTAATTGGCCTGAGCGTGCTAAAAACACCGTCTTTCCACCCCAGGCACTGCTTGTATCTTTCCAATACATTTGGCTCACTTACTGGCAAATCATTTTTATAACACTTGAGAAACTGTATAGCTTCAGAAAACCAGGATGTGTGCCCTGCCTTATATTTGGGATTCTCTTTCCAAGTATTTTTCAGGGTTGCTAGAAGAAAAAACCCAACCCAACCCTCCCTTGGGGAGCCCGTTAGAGCTCTGTCCCGTCGGCTCAGCGCCAGCAGGACCGATAGCGGCACTGGGGCGCCCGTTTGTCCAGTGACTGAGAGACTGAGTTAACGAAAGCAGGTTTCTGTTTGAACACAGATACTCGCCAGCCCTTCCCTCTTGCTGGGTATCTGAATTTCTTTTCGCAAAGGCCAGCTCTCTATCCGTTCCTCCCCAGGAGTACTGGCCGACGCCGTGTTCGGATACTGTCCCCCTTCCCCTCCCAAGCTGGGACAGCGTGTCTGCTCTCTTCCTTGCACTGATGTGATGATTCCCTATTCCCATGGAAGGCTCTAGATTTTTTTTTAAACAGTATTGATACTAATTGTTTCCAGGGTTTTCTACATGAGATGGTTGGTTTCTGTTCTTGATGGCTTTGTCTACTTAATTTTGCATCTGATCTGGCATTTAGATTTTTTTTTTTCCATTTGAGTTTCCTGTGAGCAGGGTGCGGTAGCAGGAGAACCGCGGGTTGGGGTGAGAGTCCCGTTCACATTCCCATTTGGTCAAGAAGCAGGGATTGTAAATAAGCTCTGGTAGTGCTCAGAAACCTGGGGGATGGCAAGTGTGAGGGTTTGGGCATGGAAGGGGATGGCAGAGGAGGGAGACGCAGGAGGAAGATGGAAAATTTCACTCTAATAGTTGGTTTGAGATGGGATTTATCTGAAGAGACCAGCCAGCCAGAACTGGAAATGCAAGGCTGTTTCTTTGGTTACTTATAAACAAGTATTTTAATAATTTTCAGAGCAGAGAGCCAAAGTTTGGGTATCTTGACTGAGGTTTTTCCTCTAGCCCAGTAGGTGAGATTGCCCCAGAAGGAGCTGACACGCACGCGAGGAATCACGGTTCCTTGCGGCACGTTTCCTTCCTGGCAGTAGCCGAGCACACATCTGCTGCTTTAATTAACGTAGCCATCGCAATGCTTTATGTGGATCTAGAGGTAAGAAAACCTCTTCAGAAGGACTTAACATTTTCAGGTATGGCAGAACTTTTCCCGCTGTTTTCCTCAGCTGGTTGTCAGTGAGCAGCGGGCGAGGAGGAGCTTGCGGGGTGGTGGGCGCTCCCGTCCCTCCCAGCCTGCGCACCAGCGCCGGGAGAGCCCACTGCCTTTCCAAAGCAACCTCCAGGCTCAGCTTACATTTTCTTCCTAGTCTGTGTTTTATTGTTTTTAAATAGCGTTTCACTGCTTTTGAGCATAACCACACTATAAAACGTTTCGTCTCCAATAACACGCCTGAGCTCCGGGGAAGGTAACCCTTTCGGTGCCCGCAGCGGCCAGGTTTCTGGCTCAGGGACAACGCTAATCCGTCTCTTTGTCCATTTTTGTTTCTTGAGTCTTTCTTTCTCCCATCCACTCTTTTATAAGGCAGGGAGTGACAATACTGAATATTCAAGATCTTGTTGTGTGTTGTGATTTCTTGCTTTTAGGGTTCTGTGTAGAGAGCACTTCAGTTTTTACAGTTCCCCAAGGAGTGATGTGCTGTTAAAATAAAACATTGACTTACCGCTGCTGGCTTGTGATTGTCATGAGCTTTAAAGGGATGGTAGATGGCTTGTCCCCATCTCTAGCTGCAGTGTCCCGGGTACGATGGTCACAGTGTGGTTGATGGGAGCAGGCAGAAGAGCCCGGTGAGCCCTGCCCCGGTGCTCACAGCCAGCTGCCTGCAGCCACCCACTTCTGCAGACCTTGGGAACATGAGTCAGTGCGGTCTGGGGCAGGTGTGCTGTCACCCGGAGCCTGGACGGGTGTCTGCAGGTTGTGGGTACGTGGAGGCTGCTGGATGGGGCCCCGCAAGAAGCTGGAGAGATGGTCTCACCCGAGGGAGCGTGCGTTTGGTCGAGCATTTCTGACAGTTCAGCCCACGGTGATTTGGGTGGCTTGGTTTCTAACAAACACAGTCCTTGTTCTATGAAATTCAGCCCCACTTCTCCATCCCTCTTCCCAAAGCCTCCTGTGT
Source organism: Pterocles gutturalis (assembly GCF_000699245.1). NCBI lineage: Eukaryota > Metazoa > Chordata > Aves > Pterocliformes > Pteroclidae > Pterocles > Pterocles gutturalis. The sequence goes on along the minus strand of NW_010118236.1, from coordinate 17,967 downwards.
TTGGCAGGACACGGTGCTGTGCCCGCGGTGGCTGGCCAGGAGCAGGGGCTGTTGCTGTGGGGGGACAGGCAGTGGCTGGGCTCTTGCCTTCCCGTGGGGTCGAGCATCTCTCATCTTTCGGGCTGGGCTGCGTGCTGGGGAGAGGTGGGCATGCTGTGTGCAGCCGTGGGCCTCATTTCCTCAGGAAGCTGGCTAAAAATACATGAGAAATGCTGCGGGAAACGTTGCACGCCGTCAGTCCCCAGCAGCCGCTGCTCAGCCTGTCCCTGGGTTACGTCCGTCCTTGAGGGCTGGGGTTAGACGTAGGCACTCGCTGGCTGTTTCTCATTCCCTACATTCCTTTCGCTGTAAATGTACCATTTTTGAGTCTGTCTTAAAAATAACCCCCCTCCAAATCCTTACTCCAAATTTTAGTTTTCTTTTTAGTGATAGGAGAATATCCACCTCAACAGCAGCTTTCTATGGAGAGAATAAAGCTGCAGCTGGAGTCATAAGCGTGGACGTAGGGGCCATTAGTAGTTTATCTTTACAGAAAATGATGCACTTTTTCTCATGGCTTGCTCATGGTGGAATATTCTTTGATTTGCGCATCGTAGATGGAGAATTCCTTGTGGCTGTGGAAGGCCGGGGTGCGGCTGGGCTCTGCCAGGCTTTGCCCGCACGTGTGGGTGGTGGTTAGCTGTCACCCGGCCGTTCTGTACAAACACGGCCGCACAGGGTGCTAGGTGTGCTGGTACTCGCACTTGCAGCGTTTCACCTCTGCAGAAGTTTGGCAAGGCGAGAGGGTCCGGCCGTGGTCCACACGCCGGGGCCAGGAGGAGGAAGGTGCAGAGCATCCTCCCAGATCTCCTGCTCCTCCCTGTGCGCTGCCCTCTTCCTGAGGATGCTCACAGTGAAAGAAAGGATTTTGAGTCTGGTGCCTGGCAATCACCTTTACATGGACTTATATTCTTAAAATGTTCCACTGTAATAAAGTGGGACTGTATGGCCCTTGGGTTCCTGGCTGGGAATGGTGTCCCTGGGCTGGGCAGAAGTTCTGCAGGGGCCACCCATGGGTGGGATGCTGGGGGCCCTTCACGGGGGAGAAATGGCCCATCTGGCAAAAGTTTTATTCTAGTGCTGTAAGCACTGTGTCTCTTCCAGTTGCTTACCATAACCTAAAGAGTCCAAACCTTTCTTTCTTTTTCTTAACAACAACGAAAAAATATCTGAAGTGGCTGTGTGCACTCAAGAAGCAGGGGTCTTAGCAGGGGGCACAGCCTTGGGTGCCACCGTCTGCTGATCCCTGCCCTCATCCTTCGTCCCTTTGGAGCGTTGCTGCTGGGCCAGGTGCTCCCTGCAGCGGCTCTGCGGTGCTGTGACTAGAAACCGAAATGGGGATCGGTGTGACAAGAAGTGTGTCACTGGAAACTGATCTCCATCCAGAGATTTGTGTGCAGCAGGTTGACTTCCGTGGCTATTAAAAAAGTTCCCATTAAAAAAAATATATATTTATTTCAAATGCTAATTGAGAAGTGACTTGAAATATGGATGTGTTCTCCTAAGGAGCTTTAAAACATCCCGCTGAAATAGTGGACAAATTGAAGCTGAAACATTACCTTTTTTCCCCAAATGTGGACAGGCTCCAGGACCATAAAAAGAGTTTGGAAAGGCTGTAAAACACATGTTAAACAATTTTTTACTTGAGGCACCTCTAGAAAGATTTCTTTTCAAATAAATTAAATATTTAACTTGAAAAATCATTTTTTTAAAAAAAGACATTGGTTATTAGAAACAGAATGTTTCCTCCTTAGCAGATGCGTATTAAGAACGCGATGCAGCAGCACAGTGAAATGAGATTGTAACTGCGTAAAGCAGTGCTTGTGATTGTGGATGTTCCTTTCAGAAAGCAAATGTTTCACTTTACGGGCATAGGCAGCTCCTGGGGGGTGTTAAAAAAATATTTACTATGGTAAATTCCTGAACCGGAATTACAAAAATACATGGTTTTGAGATTTAAAATCTGTGGTGAGACTGGGGAGCATATAGGCTGTGTTGCTGTATGGTGGTTAACTCCTGGTCTGGTCAGAGAACCTTCGTGTTTGATGCTGAGATGAGCTTATGAATTCAGCACCGTTGTATTTTTGTACAGGAGGTAAAACTGGCATTGCTGATATCTATAAATGGTATATTTAATATATTTACAATTATGTAAAAAATTAATTATTTGAAAAGGAGGATAGACTGCTGATCTCTGTGTAGAATATATTACTACAACTCAGTGTTGGAGCAACGGGCACTCCTCACGGGTTGTGAGTCTGGATGCGTTGTCCTAAATTCCAGAGCGTGCCTCCCGACTGGAGCCTGGTTCCGGCTGCGTGAGTGCCAGGGATGTGTCGTGTGTTAACCTGGTATTATTTTTCGGTTTTTACAGAGGAGCAGATTTTGCTATTTAAACTTATCCGAATGTCAGCTGCTTTTGCACAGAACAACCTTGCTGCGAGCACTGTTGGTTCCAGCCTCGCCGGTGGGTGTGCAGAGCTGGTTACACCGATTCCTTCACCGTCGGGAAACCCCGGGGGAGCTGGAAAGCAAGGTCTTCTGCCCGTCTTGGAATAAAGTCATGTCGGGGAGGATGTAGTCAAGGGGTGTGAAAAGAGCTCTCAAAGGCAGGTGTGCACGCAGGGGTCATCCTCTCGGTCCAGCGGTGTTGAGCAAACGGAGCGCAAGGGCCGAGGTGGACCCTGGTGCGCGTTGGTGGGCGGGAGGTGTCTTTGGGCACTCGCAGTGATCCAGCACAGCGTGGTGCTCAGCACCTACAGTTCAGGAGGAGTTATTAAAGCATCAACATGTTCAATAGTGTCCTGTTCCCAGCTGAACATGGGGAGCAAGTACTGCTCTGAGTGCTCCCCCAGCTCTGATGCACGGTGTGGCCTGAGCCAGTGTCGAGCGGTGCCGGTATCGAAGTGCCGAGGTCGTGTCCCTGCTCCCAAAATGGGTCCAATTCGGTGCCAAAGCCATAGTGCTGTCAGCATGTGCTGGTGTCACTATTGGTTGGTGCAGTAACCGTTCTTATGGGAAACTAACACAGTGTTCAGCTGATTCAGCAAGCAAACTTCAGATATTTCTGCCGTCATCATCAGGTGCTCTGACGAAGAGGCGGCTCCTGTTAGACCAGTGGGTGTCTTCAAAGCCGCTCCCCGGGCCTTGCGGGAGGCAGGGAGCAGAATGTTGCTTTCATCTCTTTCGTAGCTCTGGCTGTGCCCCTGACCCTTTTCCTCGGAGGCTTTATTGAACAGAAACGTTGTTGGTGCCTTGGACCTGGCGACCCAGCAGAAGCAGGGCTCCAGTGCTTGCAGAGGGCTGCTCGCTCTCCTGGCCGTGGCAGCAGGCGTTGCTGCTTCTGTTCAGTGCCTGGAACAACTTCAAAGCCTCTGCGGAAATACTTGCTGGCGTTTTGCAAATGAGACTTCAAACTGCCCCAGAAGTACTGGGTGAATGAGAGCGCTGTGCCCGTAGAGCCCATCTGTGCAACGGGACCTGTCTGCGCAGCAGGACTGGGAGCACTGGTCTCATCCCAGCAGAGAAATCCCCGTTCCTGGTGCTCCTTGGGAGACTCTGCTCCTGCTGCCTTCTCCTCCTCTCCCTGTTTCCAGTTCCAAGCTGCTAGACAATCACCAAAGTCATGTCCTTTGTCTTTTAAGAAGTTTTCCTCTGCACACGTTATAACAAAGATCTCGTTGTAAGAGGATTGTTTGCCGACTCCGTGACCCTGTGTCGTTGCAGTGCAGCCAGCGTTATGTGGGGTCATAACATCACAAGCACGGAAAATTTTTCAGAAGTTCAGCTTTATTTTTTTTAAATACACTGGTGGAATACACGGGAAATCCCCCGTCAGGTGGTGGAAGGGGTACCACCGCTGCCGCAGGGGTCTGGTGCTCCCAGCAGGGCTGGCGTCCTTGAGCCTGGGTCTCAGCCCCGTGAGTCCAGCCTTTGCCCCTCTGCTCTCCCCAGACCCGCTGCTGCCGTGCCATTTGCAGATGTCTAGCGGTGCAGGAGCTGAGATTTTGGGTAACTCACCAGACTGACCCATACCACAATGGATGAAGCTTGCATCTACTGTCAGGGGTGAATTCTGCCGGAATTGTAGGCACCAGGAGGAGCTGCCTTTGAAGGTGCCGCTTGGTGCTTGGCAGAGATCCTGCCCGCGCCTCCCGATGTGGCTGTCCAAGCGTCTTGGAAAGCAGTGTGTTCTCTGTGCGGGATGCCGCCGCTATTGTATCCCACGGGAATACCTGTTGGACTGGGAATTTCTGTGCATATTGCTCCCATGCTAGAAAAAGTTCTCAGTTCCTCCTGACAGCTGAGTAATCGCCAGGGCTGGTGCCTTTCAGTATTTTTCCTAAACCTCAGCAGAACTTAGCTGACTTAATCTTTAATGAAAACGCAGAAAACAGCACACTTGAGACTTTATATAGTAACCAGACCAACCAGTTCCGTTGTCCCACCTCCCTGGGAGGAATTGCTAAGGAGCTTGTTGGTCTGGATGCTTTCAAGTACGGTATTTAAGGTGCAAATGTGGTTAACCTTTTACACATGAAAGCTTGCTTTTTAGCCAAAGATGCTCTTTACCACACCCCACTGAGGAGGGCAGCTTCAACACTGTTCAGAGAGTTGTTCAAAACCCGACTATTTCCTTGAGAGAGTTAATTCTGCTGATGGCTGGTTTCTGAGCTGTCTGGTCTTTGGGAGTAGTGCCAGGAAAAATCCCCACCGTACATTTTCTTAGGGACAGGAGTGTTCTGTGCTTGCAGTCTAATAGCGAGTGCTGTTATTCTGAGAGGCAGCTTCTGTCTTAAAAAGGAGAGTCGAAGGACTCTGAAACCTAAGAGCAGGGTGGTGGATTTCGGGACTGTCCCCTTCATGTGGTCCCCAGGCAGCTGTGGGTGGTAAATGACGGCTGCTGAGAGGAGGGATGGGGAAAATGTTGTGAAAATGGGCGGTGTCTGGTCGGAGTTAGTTTTCTGCATTGGAGCTGTAAAATTTGTCTTCAGTGGAGACCCTTCTGTTTGCTTCTGAAGCACGTTAAACCTGGGAGTGACGGGGTTGGGACCCGTGTTGGTGTGGGCACACCGTACCGCTCGGGTCGAGGCAGCGCTGCTGAGAGGCGGCTGGATCCCAGCTGTGTGGGAGCGGAGAGCGGGGTGCTCTGTCCTGGACCCAGGCAAATAAAAACTGCCCTGCTCCCACCCACCCTCCGCTCCACTTGCACGAGAGGATTTGGTTAAAAGAACCCAAACCCTTCATGTAGAGCTTAGTTTCAGAGTTGCAGTTGAAAAGGCACCAAATCAGTGTATGGCTTTTGCTTCTGTTCATTGTGCAGACCCACGCTGCTTTCTCGCCCTGGTGTGGTGCATCTTCGCACACTGCCTGCTGCTGGCTCGTTCACAGGAGCTGTGCTTGGCCAGCATCACGCTCGCTCTGCTGTGGCTCCGTGTCGCCTTAGCTTTCCGTACCTGGGTGCAGACTCAGGAGCCTTCCCCAAGCCGCTTGTTTTCTCAGACTGCATTGAAAGGACGCAGCTGCCGGAGGGGCAAGGTACCAGCGGCTCGAAAGGAAACAGCGTTTAGAGATAACTTTCTGAAGAGTTGTTTGTGAATGTTGCATCACTGTAGTTGTGAAACACCATCACCAGATGTTGCAGAGGTGTTGTAGGAAAACTGCCTGGGGAACGTCACCGTGAATTGCAGCAAAGCTCCACAGGCAGTGGGGTTGTGTAGCTGCAGCGTGCAGAACCACAGCGGAGCGGTTCCGTGTCCGTACGGCTTCTGCACGCCGCGATCCCCCAC
>NW_010118236.1:3721-11870 GCF_000699245.1 Pterocles gutturalis | reverse complement strand
GCCAGCTCGCCTCTGCTCTGCGCCGGAGCACGTCGGCGGAGCCGGGCATGGCGAGAGCCGCTCCTCTGCTGGGGTGCGGGAGCGCGCGGGTCGTTCCTCCGTGCGGATGCAATGCCGTGTAACCGGACGTTTGTGAGGCACCTCAGCTGTCCCGGCCGGGCTGCAGGAGACCCGGCGGAGGTGTGTTTCCTGCAGAGTTAATGTTTGAGCTGAAGCCTGTCTCGCCTCCTCGCACAGAGCAGGACCGACCCCAGGGACGAGGTGGTCACAGCCTCCCTTCCTGCTCCCTCCAGGAAACCTGACCGGAGGAATTTTTCACATCTGGCAATAGTGATGCTGGGTTTTTTTGTTGTTAAAGGCAGAACAGCCTTTCAGTGATTTTAATTCAAGAGGAGCCGACTCAGTTCTACCTACCGTAGCGTTGCGTGATGTGCCGAGGGCCTGACTCACCGCGCCGGGCGGATTGCAGTCCTTCCCAAGCACGCGGCGGCTTTCCCCTGCTCTTGGCAGCGCCGCCGGAGCTGTGCGTGTCTCTGCTTCGTGAGTCATTGCATCTGTTTCTGCAAGTTTCTGGTCCTGGGCAGCGATGGAGGCCGGAGCTTGTCCGGGGGTTGCTGCCGTGATGGTACAGTGGCGTTGCTTTATGGCTCTCATGAGAAATGCCCCGTTCTGATCTGGGTTTTGGTCTGGTTCCTGCTACGTGTTGAGTATAGAAATGTATTTATTGGGGTGGAGGAGATGAAGAGCTTTTCTACCTGTTGTAATTCTTGTCTTAGTTTTCTCTAAACCTGTTAAAAATTGTATTCCATGTGAGCTCTTTCTGCTACAGCGGAGGCTTAGATCCTGCTCCTCAGTTGGGTCAGCACAGATGCCGTGGGCTCGTCAGAACTGGATTAGAGATAGCAAGCTTTGGTTTTATTTTTTGAAAGAAGGAACTTTTTTTTTTTTGTCTGGCTGATTCTTTCCAGCTGAACTAGTCCTTGGATCTGATTGTCAAGCATGGCAGGTCGCTGAAGAGGGTGGAGTGACTGGATGCGGTGGTGCTGTGGAGTGGAACCTGGGGCGTGCTGGGCAGCCACCGGTCCAGGTTCGTTACAGGCGCCTTTAACGATGGCGCAGCCCTTCAACGCCCGCTGCGGATTGCCGAGGTCTGGGCTGGGTGCTTTCTCTTGAGTGCTCCACTTCGTGCATATTGAAAAACAAAGCTGAAAGCCATGGAATAGCAGGAGTGAGTGGGCGCGTGTGAAGGTGCCGGAGATCGCCCGGCTGTCCCGCTTCGTGCCGTGCCCGGGGGTAACCTGGCTGGAACGGGCGCGCTGGCTGGCTGCTGGGCGATGCTTCGTGCATGCATGGCTGCTGCCGCGCAGGCTGCAGGGACACGTTCTGGCAATTAGTTGGGGTTTTTTTCTTCTGTGCTTAAAAATACCTTATAGGGAAAATGAATCAAATGGAGTCTGAGCTTCTGGAGATGCAGTTACAGAAATAGCAAACGTTCTTGTTGTGAACTTGCTGGCAAGCGCGAGACATCTCTGTGTTCAGCTTCACGGGATTTCCCCCCCCCCACCCCAAATACTTTTCAAATTCTGTTATCCTAGTCGGACAATGGGGTTTCTTTCTTGAGATGAGTTTGGGGTTTTGAAGGCGTGCCCATGTTCGCCCCAGACAAGCCGGGGTAGTGTTGCAGCTCAGGAAACGCGGGTTTGCTGGGAGCAGTTTTCTGTCCTGATGGAGATGGAGCCGCGGGCGAAGGGGCCGAGCAGGGAGCACCCCCTGCTTCCTCCCAGACTGCTGTTGGCGTTCTGTGGATATTCTCCCTAGGAATTAACTTGTCCCCGAATCGCAGAGACGTGTACACACCAATTTGGTAAGCTTCCTTGCACCTGTCTGATGCACTTTACAGCCTCAGTGTCACAAAACTGTTTGTCATTCAGGCAGGACAATGTCCTCTTGTGTGCCGGGCTCCCAGCAGGGAGGGGACGGGCGGCTGGGGCACGGCCCCGCTGGCAAATGGGCTTCCCGTGTGAAATGAGATGGGAAAACAAATTGCTTCCAGACTGTCGTTTCACACAGTCGAGCGGTGCTGCTCGAGCTGGGTTAGCACGCGGCTGTCATTCACGTTTTCCTTATCTAGGTTAAATAGAAAGAGGTATAAGTGTGGGTGAAGAAAACACGGGGTAAGAGCTTTCGGAGAGCTCCTGGGGCTGCGCTGGCGTGCTGCCTCCCCGGGATCGGCCGCTGGGTCTGGGGGTGCTTAAAAATGGGTCTCAAGCAGATCCAACGTGGAGGATGCGTGAAGTTCTCTGCTGCTGCCGAGCAACTTTCTGGTCACGTTTGCAGAAATAGCTTGATTCTTGTTCAAATTTTCTTTTCTGGGGAAACTTTCTGCGTAGTGTTGTTCTCACAAGGGCCTCTGATGCCTGTAAACATCGTGGAGCCTTGCACGTGACCAGTCTTGTAAGAATGGCTTTGTGTTGTGCGTGTGCCTGGAAAATGTTTGGCTGTCGGAGAATCCAGTATTTTTTCCATGTTGGGTCGGTATAGCTTAAAGAAGACACAGCAATATGACAATAGCTTTCTTCCTCTGATAATGAAATAAAATACAGCTCAGGATTTTAAAGAAATTGGGAATTAAAGTTCGGTGGAGGTAAGGCAGAAGGCACAGGACAGACTCACCTGAATTGTCGGGACCTTTGCGAAGGACAGCTACTCCCATAAGCAGTTCCAAAGCTCATAAAATAAAAAAGCTGAATGTTATGTAGCACAAACTTGCAAGTTTTGGGTAGTTATGATCAAGAAGAATGTTTTATTGGGCAAATTGTGGTATTGCTGCTGTATCCCTGTGGTTTGTGAGGCTCTCTGTTCTCACCTTGGTGTGCTCAGGGAGAGACCTGACCTGCGGCTCTTGTTGCACGCTTGCAGATGGTGCAGCCCCAGTAGTTAAAATTTCAGTAACGTTTAAAAACTTTTCATGAGATGGGAGATCTTGCTGTTTCTCACTTGTTCTAGGTGAAGGAAGAAACAGAATTCAGTTGGCTGCCTCATTAGGAAAGGGGTGAACAGGAAGTGTTTCCATTTTCTGGTTGCGCTGTGTTTGTTCCCAGCCTCACGGCGTGCTCGCCGCGGTGTCCCTTTCAGCGCTGCGTTAGGATGTTTCATTAGCCGTGACTGCAGCATCAGCACAGCAGTGATCACAGCCCCTGGGCAGCGCAGCACGGCCCGTGTCCCTGCCTGGGCGCTGGCAGGAGGTGAGTGAGGGGACACGAGCCTCCGAACCGGCAGCTGTGGCCGGGAAAAGTGGAGGTGGAGTTGCCAGCGGAGCAAAGGATGGGCAGCAAAGGGAGAAATTCCAGGGGGTGACGAGGAGGGGCTGCAAGGGTGTGGGAAAGAGCTGCTGCAGCAAATTCCCAAATGGCGAGCCAGCACCCCGCTCCTCCTCCTGCCCACTGAGCGATGCTGGCGTTGGAAGCCCATACGGGCAGTCTGCGATGGGTCCACGGAGCTTTCAGCGGCTCCGCTTTGCAGGAAGCCTCAGATGCAAATCTCCTGCTCGGGGTCCGGTGGCCGCTCGGCACAGAGGGCCATTGTGCTCCGCGCCGCGAGCCTCCCCGCCGCCGCGCTTGCTGGGCCTGGGTCTCCGGCAGGACCCGATGGAGATAATGCAGCCTAATTGCTTAGTCTCGCTTCTACCTTCCCTGCTCCTGCGTGTCCCCTGCCCTACAAGGAGGCTGCTGTTGAGTCTGGATGGAGTGTCCTGCGCCACGCTGAATGAGCCATTGTTTGTGGGTTGAAACAGTAGAGAGGAGCGACAACCTTCGCTGCAGATGTGATTGTGTGAGGGGCCAGGAAAGCGCCTGGTCCCCATGGTGCCACCTCCTCCTCCCTGTCTCTGCTCCTCTGCTGGTGTTGGCTGTGGTGCCGTCCCAAACGGTTTGGTTAAACCCCTGCTTTTGGGCCACATAAGTATTCAGACAGGTGAGTTACCTGATGAATTTATTCTGTTGAACTAACAGCTATTCTGGGCACATGGGGGATGCAGCGTGGGTGACAGAGGGGTCGTGGGCAGTGCCATCTCCAGGGCACATGTCCTGAACGTCCAGTTGGTTTTTCATTCCCCGGTAGATTCCTCCAGTTGAAGAGAGTTGAGCAAAAGCCTTGAGCAGTGGTCCCCGGCGAAAGACGGTGATGTTGAGTTTGTGCGTGCCACCACTTGGTGGTTGTTGGTAGAGGGTGAAACATGTCCTTGGGTGGTGTCTTTTGAAGAGCAGATATGGTGCCTGACAGCTCGCCGATGGTCTCTTGCTTCTGCGTCAAGCAGGGGCTCCTGTTGGGTTTGGCCAGCGGGAGCTGGGGGTGCTGCGGTTCGGGCTCCTGGCTCAGACCGCATCTTCCCTGAAAGCTGTAAAAATCTGCCTGTTGTCCGCGCCCATGCCATTGCTGGCACCAGTCACAAACCTACCTGCCGGCAGCGTGTGGAAAGGGTCTGGCTCAAATGGCCGTGGGGTCTGGGGGTGTTCCTGCCACGGCCACAGCTGGAGCACCGCTGTCTCTGCAGCGCCGGTTGGGCCAAGGGACCCCGAGGCTGGTGCAGAGGGGGTGTCGGGTGCCCTGCGCTGGAGCTCTGCTGTTGTCTCTTGTGAATGACAAACCCCGGCAGTAAACAGCAGGGCCAAGCACGTCAAAAATATGGAAAGAAAGGATCTGTGGAGCAAGGAGCTCAGCGTAAGATACCGTAAGCTTTGGGCTGAGCACCAAAAGCTGTGCAAAAGGGGGTCAGAGCGGGTCTCAGCGTACAGGTTGTGAAGGAAATCTCTGATTCTCCGTATAGCTGTGGAGTTTGTTAGAAGAAATGTAAATGCTTTTAAATGTAAAGAAAGCTTTGTATTTGCAGTATGCAGAAGTTCGTTCTAGCAGCTCATAACCCACGTGCAGTGCCGTGTCAGGCCTTCCCCTTGGTTTGGGGTTGTAAGCAGTGTCTCTGGGAGACAGACCATTCTCTTTAATGGAATTAAGCAGTGTCGGCCTGAGGAAGGGTCTGTAAACACCGGTGGTCCAGGCTGGCGTGGGCACGTATGAGCGCTCTGCTCACTCTGAGAGCAGCGCGCGGGTTTCTTGGAGTCCTTTCCAGCCCTGCAGACTGCTCTGCCAGCTACAGCTCCATTTGTTTGCATAGGCACTGCTTTTTTTTCTGCCTGGCTTTGTAAGCGTCCACTTTCCATCAGCTCATGCTGGGTGGGTGCCTGGCCCCCTCCCTGCCCCGCTCCTCCGGGCTCCTTCCCGTGGCACGCTTGCATCTCACTGGTGTTTCTCCACCTTCATCCTCGTCCCGCGCCTGCCGCCCAGGCTGCCCCAGCGCTTCAGGACTTTGGTACTTAGTCGAGTTTTACCGTCGGAGCGCAGCTTTCCTGCCTGCGTGTCTTCTCGCCTGACTTCAGCGTGTGCTTGGGGCTTTAGTCAAAACACCAGTCAGCAGATTCCGCCCCAGTGTTCAGATGAATCAACGCTCTTTGTAAATCCGGGGGGAAGGAAGGTGGGTGTGGGTGGCTTACGGGAACACCTGGGAGAGGCACGGCTCTGCCCTTGCGCCCGGGTGAGATGCAGGTGGCTGACCGCAAACGGTGCAGGACTGCTTGCAGAAAGGCTGAAAAACGCCTGTTGCTCGGGATGCTGTGGGATCTCCTGGATTAGCGCTGCTGACTCAGGAACAGGCGCTGCGTGGCCGTGCCCGTGGCCGCACTGAGAGGTTGGTGCTGGGATGCTGCTGGGAGCAACGCTGTGGAGACGCAGATGTGTGAAAAACGACCCAGGCGCTTCTCAAATGCTCGGCGTCCCTCTGAGGAGCTTGCAGATGATTTGATGCTGATGGGATGCTTCAGCCTCCATGGTATGGAGTGGATGGGGGACCGGGGGGTGGTGATGAGCTGGTGATGAGCTGGCTCCAGCCTCCCAATGTCTGATGTCTTGGGCATCATCTCTTTGCGCGGGGTAGAAATAGCTCCGCAGCTTGCCTGAGCGTGCAGTAGCACTGCTGTAGGCGAGGCCGGGCTCAACTTTGTGTCAGAGGCCATGCTTGGAGTGCCAAAAAAAAGAGAGAACTGTAATACCTCCCCAGAAGAGGCAGGATGGTAATTTTCTGCCTGTCTGGTTTGGGCTCAGCTTGTTGCGCAGGGGCGATGGAGGGTGTGGTGACTGCGCTGGCTTCAGTTGAACGTGTTTTGTCAAGTGAGTGTCGCATCGCCTGGTGATCAGTGAACCCCGAGCCTGCCCTGCGCTCGGGCTCTGCAGAGCTCAGCTCCAGGGGACATGCTGCTGGGGCGTGGGGCTGGCGCCAGGACCCTGCCGGGGCGCAGGGACCGGGGAAGGCAGGCGGCCTCTTCCCCTCGAGGAGATCTGGGCTGGCTGCATCGCTGTTTGATCAGTAATGCACTTGGTGCTTTTTAGAATTGGGATGGTTGTGCTTAACGCACAGTAAATGGTGTGTCAGTGGGGAGGGGGTGGTGTCGGTGGGGGGGACAGGGTTCGGCTTCGCAGTGGGACCGGCGTGGAGGAGGCTGGCAGGAGCTCCCGGCTGTATGTGGCTGTCTGGATCCAGGCTAGAGGAAGGAGGGAGCAAGGAAAGGCTCCGCTTGCTCCTTGTTTTGCCCTTCTCAGCAGACTTCGTTTCCTGGGCATCCGGGCAGAGGGGGGTCTGCACCGCCGCGGACCGGCTGCTGAGGCTGCGTCGAGGAGTTTCTCAAACATCAGGATGCTTGAGGGAGAAGCCACATGTCCTTGTGCTCGGCGATAGGGTGGGGGCTAGAAAAAAGCTTCTGACCTGGGTGTTAGGACACTGGTGTGTGCGAGCACATCTCCTACCCTGGCCCCGAAGCGAGCGGTGCGGGGCTGAGCACCCGGGGAGAGGGCTGCAGCCAGGGAGGATGCAGCACGTAGTGTTGGGCAAGATGAAAAAGCGAGTGGGTGGCAGTGAGAAGGAAGAGGAGGAGACAACCCGGATGATGAAGGAAAACAGGATCCTCTGTAAGAGATGGGAATGCTGGAAAGACGCCAGGAAGGAAGCCTGAGAAAATGGAGAGAGTGCTCGGAAGGCCGGCGCTGCTCTGATAATTGCAGCAGGTATTCCTGGTTGTTCCGCTTCGAGAAACTGCTCAGCGTTTGAAAGCCCAGTGAGAGCTGGTGACGTGCGCTGAATCATATGAATACCTTTGAGTTAAACTTTTATTGCCTTGAGATTTTTTGCAAACGGGATTTGGTGTGTGCTGTTGACTTGTCCGGGGAGGAGGGAGCTGACCTTGGGAAGGGCTTAGGGTGCAGGCAGGAGGAAGGACCACCTGGTTCAGCTTCTCTCTGCTAAGCAATTCAGTGGGTTTTTCTGTGGATTCTGATGGGGAAGACTCCCTGCTGAAGGAAAAAAAAAAATTAAATCATTTTTGGAGTTGGTGCTTTGCGCAATCCTCCTGGTCCAGCAGCAGCGGGTGCTGGGCTCCGACGTCAGTCCTGAGAGGCGCCCGGATCCCTCCAGCTGGGCTGGGAGAGGAGAAGCAGCTCCTGCTCCGGCACCGCAAGCCATTGGATGGTAAAAATAGCCGGGCTGCTGGCGTCAGTGCCAGGCCTCGCATCTGGCTTCCCCGCGCTCCGGCACGCCCGCCCTCCCTCCAGACAGGGTCTGCTGGAGGACACATGGTGCGTTAGGGCTGCAGCACCGGCCGCTCCCCTCCTTCCTCCAGCACCGCGCCGTCGGCGTGACAGCCCTGCGGTGACAGCCCAGGGCTTTGGGAAATGCCTTTGTGCTGCTGGTGGCTTTCTGCAAGCTGTGGTTTAATGAAGGAACTGCTGCTACTGCTGCTGCTTGGTATCCCCGTCTTAATAAAACAGGAAACAATCTTTGGGTGAAGGCAAAGGCGTCCCTCCGAAGGCCATACCCTGCAGCTGGAGGTTTTGTTCGGAGCTTTTGGGGCGTTTAGGGAGAAGGTGAACAGCTGAATGGGTGTGCAGACCGTGTCCTGCTCCCCTGCTGCACAGCTTTGCTGAGTAGGTGTTTAAAAACAGTTTTTATGAAGACGGCTGTTCCCAATGTCGTGATTTCTTTTTTTAGCTTGCTTTTCTCCACGTTGAAGCTACTGAAGACAGGGAGATACCTAATGAAGGCAGGAAT
>NW_010118236.1:0-3690 GCF_000699245.1 Pterocles gutturalis | reverse complement strand
TCTTTGTAGACACTGAAAGAAAATGAAGCAGCCTTGAAAAATTGCCTTGAAAATTTAGTGGCTTGCATCTGCTCACCTGCGTGAATGATAGTGGACACTGAATGCTTTACATCCTTTTCTAAAAAAAAAAATTAAATTACTGGGGCTGCAAAGGATGTTGCAAAGCTGTTAAATGAGGCAGGCTGAGGGGGAGCGCTCGGGGTGTAGCACAGCCCATGGACCGAGCTCCGTTCCCAGCCCCAAACCCGCACTAGCCGCCTTTGCCGTCTGATCAGAGATTCAGCCGGTGTCTCACATGTGCCAGGAGGAATAATTTACACCAGAAAATGCTGTGGGTGTGTTCTGCTTTGATGTCGGTCTGTGATTGGCACTAGCCCACTGACGGGACCTTGCTCTGCGCACCGTTGAACGTCCGCAGAGGATTTCCCTTCCCGTGCCACCAGCGAGCCCGGATGGCGTCCTGCCACCCTGCAGATGGTTCTTCCGTTTGCAGCCCCTAATTCCTAATCCCTCTCACGAGAAAGATCTCAAATGGAGCTTCAGTGCTGGTGAGCTTCAGCATCTCGCTCCGTCCTCAGCCCTCCCGAGCACGGCATCTCCGGAGGCGTCCGTCCCCCCGCGGAGCAGGACCGGGAGCGCTGTGCCAGCCCCACCGCTGACCCGGTGCCGTGCCACGCTTCGGTGCTTTAGGGGGACGTCATTCAGTGGCCTCGGCTCGTTTGGCATCTTACTGGGTGGGGTTTGATGAAACTTTTAGTTTTAGAAGCTATGAGCTGGGTTAGTGGATGTGTGAGCTTTTGCAGCTCGGGTAACGCTGATGTCGCTTCTGTGTTGAAGCAGTTTCTGGAAGGCAGAGGGTGATACAGCCCTACCCTCTGTCCAAAATTAGGGTTGGGGAGGTTTGCACACGCGTAAGGAGGAGGGGAACAAAACCACCCTGGGCACCTGCGCTGGGCCAGCGCGGCTTTCGAAGGGGGCCACCCACAGACCTTGAAACCTGGCAGCACACCCACCGCTGCAGCCTGGGAACCTTCCTCCCTTCTGCAAAGCAGGAGATATGGGGAACCTTCCTCCCTTCTGCAAAGCAGGACGTACATTGGAGCGTTTTTTGTTGTGGTAACTGGACAAATACTTTGGAGTTATCAATAGTTTTGTTTTCAGATTACTCTGTGTGAAGCATGGAATTTTCTTTTTTGGGGAATTCAAAACAGTTTTCGCTTCATGGCTCCCCGTAACCGATCCCGAAAGGCAGGGCTGGCGTTTGGGGATGCCAGGAGCTCAGTCGCTGTTGGGTCGCGTTTTTTAGGGGAGGGTTGCCGTGCCTCTCTGCACCGTGGTGTTGGAGGAGCGAGGGGACTGCTTTCCACCTTCTCTTTGAGAACGTAGATCAGGTGCTGCAGTTATGTGAGCAAAGTCCAAACTGGTCCAACGTCGTTCATCCCTGGGTGTCCGTCTCGGAGTAGGCTGGCTGCGGCTGCAGTGTTTGCACGTAGATCTTTGTTTTTTTAAAAATATTTTATTCCGTAAAAATAAAAGCTTTTTGCTTAACGTTGTTGGCCTGTTCCTGGTTCAGTGTTGCCTTAAATTATTTAAGGTGTAGTGGCGGTAAGGAAATAAACTTGTGTGGTGGGGGGCCGTGATCTGCAGGGTGTTGATCGCTCTTCCCTCTGCGGAAGCTCTGTGCATCGTGTAGGCGTTAGCTCTCATTTCATTGATTAACAGCTCCCAAACCTGCCCTGTAGCCTGCGAATCCTGAATTTGGAGTAACTGAGACTAAGCTTGGAGTCAGGGTGGTGTAATTTAGCCACAACTGGTTTACGCTTTCTTTGGTCAATCAGCTTGAAAATTTACCTGTCTATGATGAAAAAAAATAATTGCATGCTTTGAGCTGAGGTTTAATTTGTTTTCATTCCCTGCCGAGCACCCAGAACTCTGTCCTTGCAGCAGGGAGGTGGCCGGGGGCAGGTGCCCAGCGCTGGGTTCTGGGGTGCCCCTGGGTGTGGGGTGCCCCTGGGTGCCGGGGTGCTGCTCTCCTGGAGATCAGTCTGGTGGTGGTGCTGGTTCGGACTTTCCGAGACCCTGCCGCCTGCTCCTGCCCTTCTCCTTCCCGCGGGTGCCTCCGGGCCGGGGAGCTGCTGCTCTGCCCGCGCTGGGGCGGGAGCCGCGTCGCTGGGCTTTGTCACTCGCTGGAAGTTGCCCAGCTTGAGGAGTTTCAATGTTTAAACTTGAAAGAGCGTGCGTTAATTGGAGTTACTGGTGGGAAAGCAGCTCTTTGGTGTGAGCTCCTGCGCGGTGTTGCAGGAAGCAGCTTGTACAGAGAACACAAACCCCTGTGCGGGCTCCCAGCAGCACTCACCTGTCCTTGCAGCAGCAGCAGCTTTGCAATTGCACTCCAGAATCATTTCTGCTGGAAACTGTGCGCTGCTGGGAGGTGCAGTTGTCTGGTTTTGGATTTTGTTTTGGTTTTTTTTTAAGTGATCGTACTCCTGTGCTCCTGATCCTGTTTTTATGCATTCAGTGTGCCATCGGCTTTTTGTAATTGCTTCCAACTGAAAATAGCCAGCCAGCACTTTGGTGGAGGTAAAATACTATTTTATTTCAGTCGGAGGTTGGGGAATCTGTCGGTAAACAACACAATTGAGCCTCAAAGCCTTTTCAGCTGAAATGCATTGTTCATCCTTTGAGCCGTTCTGCCTCTCACCCTCATAAAAGTGGAAATCAGGCGTGGGGGATGGGGACCGGCAGAAAACACAAGCTGAGAAGTGGAGATCAAAAGGACAAACAGAAGCAGAAGGCAGCGAAAGGGAGGCACAAAGAGTCACAGCTGAGCGTGCGAAGCCCAGGAGTGATGGAGGAGAGAAAACAGCTATTAGAAAAGGCCAAGGAACAATGGGGTGAATGTAGCACGTTTTTTAGCTTTCATTTCAGTTTAACAAAGCCGCCTTCCACCAGCGTAACTCCACCGAAGCCGTGGCCTTAATTCATCTTGAAAGTTGTTGGCTCGCCGCTCGCCGGGGCGCTGGCTGGAAGCACGCTTCGGCACAGCAGCTGCCCCTCGCCGACGAGTGGATGGACCCCTTCGAGGGCCACGGTGGTGGTGGTCTTCTCCCAGTTCATACCACGTCAAAACATTTCCCAGTTTGAGTTGTGTCGGGTTAGTGAGAGTTGGAGTCGAGGGGACTGTGGGAAAGAAGAGCTGCCGCTCACAGCGGCTCTTTTCGCTTAAATTGTGTCTCGCGAAGCCTGAACATGCTCCCTGAGCACGCTAACAACTCCTCCAGCTGATTAAACCAGTTCTCAAAACCTGGCAGCCTGTGTGCACGTCAAAACATTTCCCAGTTTGAGTTGTGTCGGGTTAGTGAGAGTTGGAGTCGAGGGGACTGTGGGAAAGAAGAGCTGCCGCTCACAGCGGCTCTTTTCGCTTAAATGGTGTCTCGCGAAGCCTGAACATGCTCCCTGAGCACGCTAACAACTCCTCCAGCTGATTAAACCAGTTCTCAAACCCTGGCAGCCTGTGTGCAAACCCGGTTTTGTTAGCAAAGCCTCCAGGCTTTCAGTGCAGGTATTTATTGTAACAAATAATTTATCCTGGATTAAGAACAAGGAATATTATTCTTGTAGAGCCAGCAGAATGTGTTCCTTGGGCTAGCACCAGGGGAGAAGGCTGGCCAGCGGCACGGCCCCCCGGCC
>NW_010118235.1:12118-32921 GCF_000699245.1 Pterocles gutturalis | reverse complement strand
GGATCAGGGGGTGATAGGATGGTTTTAAGGTCCGTCCTTAGAACCGTCACCGAGGGGTGATGGTTCTAAGCTGAAAGAGGGGAGATTGAGATGAGATATTGGGAAGAAATTTTTCACTGTGCGGGTGGTGGGGCAGTGGCCCAGGGGGCCCAGAGCAGCTGTGGATGCCCCATCCCTGGAGGGGTTCAAGGCCAGGCTGGATGAGGCTTTGAGGATGATGAGGAACTGGATGATCTTTGAGGTCCCTTCCAGCCCAAACCGTTCTGTGATTCTATGAAATGCAGGCACCAGGGGTAAGGGTGGTGCAATACACTCCAGACCCCCAGAACAGGAGGGCATGAAGGGGCACCAGTCCTGGCCAGTCTGGGGTGCCCAGGCGGGACATGAGGTCAGTGCCCGCACCCCAAAGCAGCCAAAACCAGCCTTTCCCAAGACATAGGTCCAAGCTCCGATGAGGAGAAGAGCATGAACAGGACTGCTGCTGAAATCAGGAAGGACTGCAAGGGATGATCTCCATACTCTTGAGATACGCTTCCCCTTTGATGTGAAAAGCCTGGTACCCCCCCTTCCAGCACCCAGAGTGAGGGATGTGCTGTTTTTCCATTTCTACCTTGTTTATTATTTGGGAATTACTTGGGGCATGGGGGTGTTGCCTGCTCTTTTTGATGTTTGCAATTGTGCTGGAAGTTAATTGCTTGCTTGTAAAGTAGGTGCCCTTTCCTTTTGAAAAGGAGAACAGAGTAAATCTGTTACAGTCCAGTTGAGAAATGCAAAAAGGATTGAATTACAGCAAGGAGCTCCTCTCTCTGCTTCTTCAGCCTTGCACTTCAGCCAGTTGTACCAGTTTTGCTGTCTTGGATAAACTTTGCTCTTAAGTTGACCGAACCACATTTTGCAATTTATTTTTTTTTTCAACCATGTTTGCAGTTGTGGCATGCAGCAAAGAATTAGCCCTTTGGGAGAAAGCATGAATTACTTGACCTCTATAAAACTATTTGTAAAAGTGAGTGAAATCGGGACCTCCCTGAAAAACAGATGCTATGGCCAACCCAGCCAGCTGTAGAACATTTTTTTCATTGCAAATGGCAGAGGGACTTCAGGGATGTTACTGACCAGCACAGGTGCTTGCCACCTCCTCGATTAAGAGATAAAAATCTGCCCTATTTCTGGTGTGAAGACCCTATCTCTGCAGTATACAGGCATTCAAGTGTACGTTCCACCTACACATTTATCACAGCCATATCTGCAAAGGTGTCGACACGAGTCTGTCAAACCCCCATGATGTGAAATGATCGGCTGCTTGGGACAGGGGCTGGCTGCTCTGGCTGAAAGCGGCAACCCACACTGAGCTCTCCGGAGAGCAAAAATCACAGGCAGAGTTTTAAAAACAAGGACGGAACATTTTTCAGAAGGTGCACCCTAAACTGCAAGGAAAACTAAAATATAGGTAAGCATAGAAACAAAATGCAGGCACCGAGCACTTAAATTACATTCAGAGAATTACAGATTTTACGTAATCAACAATATCCAGATTGTTCAAGCCTGAGTCATAAAACAAGTTTAAAAACACCAGAAACAAATCATATCTAGCAACTGAGGTTATTATTAGAGCACACATTTCCCTACGGTAGAATAGTTTTGTCTCTATTACACTGAATACTATTAATGATAATCTGCCCTCAGTTGCTATTTTGGTGAGCAGGTTAGTTGCTGTGGAAAAAGACATCCTGTTTTTTGAACACGTTCTATCTGATCCACTCGCTCAAGTCCCCAGGGATTCCTGTAATCTCAAGACACTACAAAGGAAATAAAAGTTTAGATCACTCTGCAGAGTCTTACTATTTTTACTTGGTTGCATTGCTGCTATTCACAGGCATAAAATGCTAAACTGCTCCAGTGCCTTAGGTGCATAAAACACATTTTCAGCCCCTCTGTACATTCAATATACCATAAGGGAGATTCTTCTAAATTGACGGCAAGAAGAAGAGTCCTTAAAATACAGTACGTGCTACCACTACTTCACCTTAGGAAGGAATGCGTTAGAAGAAAAATTGTACTTTTTCACCTCAAAAGAAGCAGTAAAAACAGATATGCAAGAAAAAAAGAAAAGATGGGGGGGAAAGGGGTTTTTGTCTTGAAGCAAGCAGCTGAGTGAAGCCGAAGAAAGGGTCGTGGTTTTTAAAACCACCCCTGAAGCCCCTTGGAAGGCCAGGTGTGATGTTCAGAAGCCTCTGGGCTATATGCTAGCTATACTACATATTCTTATTAGTGAATGAACTGCGGGAAGCATTTGATGCTTACCAAATCACCAGCCTCAGTAATGCGGAGAGACGGGGAGCTCCGCCACCCAGCCATCCAACCACAGCTCCATCCCTCTGGCTCACTCCCGACCCGTTCCAGGCTCTGCAGAGTCACGTTCCTTGTAAAGCAGCGCAGGTTTGGCTGCATTTTTCTTTCCTTCAACTGTGCAACTCTGAGCCACATTCTGGATGCTGTTCTAGTCTTTCTGGGCTGCTCTTGGGGCACAAGGGACCAAAAAATTGCCCTAATTGCTCAGGTGGGATTTACTCCAGCACAGGGAATGCCTGGGTGCCGCAGAATGAGCCTGCGTTACCTAATTTCACACCAGGTGACAAAAGCGCTCAATAACGTACCGAACACAAGACTAATTTAATTTTCCTTTCTTAAAAAACATACAGTTCTCCCAGTTGGAGTAATGCAGAGAACCATGATCTTCACTTATTTAACATACAGACAGAGGACTGGAGCCTGGTGAGCTGTTACGAAATCATCTTTTTATCTCTTTTAATATCATGTTTAGCTAATGTAATTACTTAAGAGTGGTTTCCCAAGATTTGCTGGTCTGTGGAGTCCTATATATTTTCCTGGCGTCCTCCATAAAGCAAATTTCAGCCTACTGACGTCAGGCTTATTTTTCTTAGATCAAAAGTCTCTTGAAAACAGACAATGATTTCAAGGGGTCCCTGGAACGTGCTGAATTAGAAGATTCTATTTTCTGACACCTGGAGAAACTCAAAAAGATAAGAAACAATCTAGGTTTAGCCGGCCAATTTTATAAGAAAGCAGGAACAACTGAAAAGCTGTTTTAATTTAGAAGAGCCATCAGTGATTACAACGATACCAGCACACTCGTTAAGGCACAAACACAGCCACACAGAGATGTTGGTGCCCAAACCCAACAGCACCAATACGCCCTCAGCTACCCAATGGGATATTCACAGAGCACTAGCATGACCCCACTGTAGAATAAAATTTACCCTTCCTAATGAATACTCAGTAATTAGCAACAAACTGTCCCACTTACTTGACAACAATTTGATGGTTGTCAACAACCCAATGGTGTTACAACTTGACAGGTAACATCATTTTCTCCCTTAACAAACCAGCTGGATTTGAAGATAATAACTCCTCTGTACTAGTTTTACTGCAAAGTGTTTTCCTGGTGCAGCACAGACTGTTTCTTTACTGCAGCGGCTGTCTGGGATTTGAACCCAAGTCAACATGCAGTCCACACCTTCCTTCTGGCCTTGTTATTTCTCCTTTCCATGCCAAATTCCTCCTTGTTGCAAGAGCCAGCCAGCATCCCTGTTCTCACCTAGTTATCAAGAAAACCTCCAGGAAGAGCTCAGAGAATATTTTACAAACATCAACTTGCAGAAGAACTCAATTTTCCTGGTTCTGTATTTAACCCCCCACCGTGCTTAGGAACCACAAATCTTTACATGAGGTGTTTAGTGTCAGGGAAACTCGTGGAAAATGCAGATTCTAGATTAATGTTTGAGACTATGCCCTGAAAAGGCATTTTTAACTTGTAAACTAGAGGTTTTGCACAACCTGAATCTAAGACTTTTGCCTACACCTAGGAGTTACGCAATCACGATATACACGGGCACATGGAGACCTTACGCCCTGCAGAGTGTCTTTGTGCCACAGTCACCCAGGGAAGCCACACGCAGGTCTTCCTGACCTCCTCTGGGGACCCTGGATTTCAAGGTAAGAGCTTCAACTATTGCTTCTTTGCAGAGGATGGAAGCAAACGACTCTCTCAGGTCTGTTCACGGGGTGCCATGCAGCTTGTTCAAGTGCTAGAACAACCCAGCTCCGTTCCCAACCGCTCTGCCCAGGCTCACACCATCCGGCACCGCACCCATCACGCCGGGGAGCACTGCAGCAGGGACACGCTCTGCCCCGACACCCACGGGCCCGCGGAGGTGGAGCAGCCACACTGCTCTCACTGCATTGTGAAGCAAGGGTAGAAGAAGGGGGGAAACCCCAGCTTGCTTATCTCTTCCGTGAAGCTGCACCTGGCACTCGTGCAGCTGCACCACTTGCGGTGCCCAAGCCAGCACAAGAGCCCGGCACCGCGTTCAGCCCCGGCGCGGGCAGCGCTGCCCTGCGAGCCGTCATGAGCTCAGCCTCCAGCACGCTCAGACCTGCAATTCTGTTCCCTTCAGGAGCAATGACAAACTGTAAGCAGTGACCAAATAAGCTCCTGAAAACAAGTACTGTTTATTTAAAATAAACCTCCCTCCAGCCTGGCTGTGTGCCTGTCTCTCTCCTAACTGTTCCTACCCTTGAGTAGTCTCCACGAAGCTTTCTCCCTGTGTAACCTGAAAGCCACCGCTGTTCCACTCTCCAGAGGGTGTTTCAATGGGTTTAAAGCTCTTTTGATCTCCAAGTCCTTGGCTGGCAAAACATGGCCTGAGAGAAGAGAGGGATCCTTTGAGCAAACAGCTTGCCTCTCATTTTTCACGGGTGCACTGGGGCGTGCCAGGGTGTTCTGGGTTACCTTTCCATGGCCTTCTCTGAGGCTGAATTCATAGAAACATGGAATCACTGAACAGCTTGGGTTGGAAGGGACCTCAGAGATCACCCAGTTCCACCCCCTGCCATGGGCAGGGACACCTCCCACCAGCCCAGGTTGCCCAAAGCCTCATCCAGCCTGGCCTTGAACCCCTCCAGGGATGGGGCATCCCCAGCTTCTCTGGGCACCCTGGGCCACTGCCTCACCCCCCGCACAAGAAAACATTTCTTCCTAATGTCTCATCTCAGTCTCCCCTCTTTCAGTGTAATTAGTACAACTGTTGAAAAATTCTGATAACCCCATAACTTCTCACGTATTCATACAATTAATAAAAGTAATTATTAGTAAATCAACACAGATTCACTTCTCATCTGTCACAGTTTGGTCAAACCAAGCAGGATACATTTCACTTTGAATATGCTTGATGTAACTGTTCAAAATCCACCAGTTTTTGAAGCTGTTCTGGAAAGTAAAGAGCTCAAAGAATCACCAGGTATTCACTGAGAAGGTTAAGCTCAGCTTTTGCAGCCCTGCCAGGAACGGAGGCTCTGGCTCCGTTGCAGGCGGGTGCCACCTCCGCGGGGCTCCAGGCTGCGGTGAAGCCGGTGCTACTCTCTGCTCCCGCTGGAGGAACCGACCTGCTGCTGGGGAGGTCACGTACGCTCCAGGCTGGCCGCTGTGCAGACGGACTGAAGCTGCTCCTGAGGGTCCACGCTCAGAAAAGCTTGTACTTTTGGAGGCAAAGGTATGTTTCTAGATTTCCAAAGGCTATACCCACTTCCTTCCCCATAGCACCCAAGAACTTCAGTATTTGTTCAGCAAGATAACAGTTTTTTAATGACAGCCATTCACTCAATTGCAGGCAGCAATATGAACACCGTGGATGCCCTGCCCAAGAAACAACGATCTTCATCACGAGCAGCATGCAAAATAATCCATTCAATATAACGCTCTATCTCCTGTCACAGGTGATTCCATGCTCATTTTAATACGTTACTAATTACTGCTTTAATTTTCAAAGCATTCCTTTAAAAAGGGCAAGAAATTCCCCAAGGGAACGGCGGTGGTCTTTGCTTAGGTGTGCGTGCCAGCACATCATTTCGCTGCACAGCCTGTGCTGACTCTGAAGCCCAGCTCAGCTTGGATTCAGGTAACTTCTGCAATGCAACCAGCTTTGATATTCGGGACGAGTGGCAAGGAACCGAGTCCCAACCTTGGCTGTCCTGCCCTGCCACCGAATACCGGAGCAGTTCCTGAGTTTTGCCCTCCACGAGCAGCTGAGAGCTAGAGACACAATTCTGCTTTTCTGAAGCGACAATAAACAGGTCATGCTGCAAGCAGAGATGGAATCGCGCTCTCACTCTGGCTTTAAACAAAACATGCACATTTACAAAATGAAAACAGTACCAAAGAGACAGGAAGCCCACGTAGAAGACAAAATATTAGCACAAATAAACTCTGAAACATCTTTGCTGCACATTTCCTGATCCAGTAACATGAACGGTGATTCCTATGGAGAATTTGAGATGTGCACCTCCTCCTGCGCTCTGTCTTCCAGAGGCTGACACCAGTGTCATGGCACCACAGAAACAATACATTTCCAATCACTGAAAGGTGTTAAGTTAAAATGCCTTGCAGAATGTAAACTCGCACAGAAATTTTAAACATCTGAGCCAACTTCTGCTCTTACAGTCCATCCTCTTCAATGCATGTGGGAGATGAATTCGGATCTGCTTACATCTTATTCATAGAAAGAAACCTAAATATGAATCATGAAACAAAAAAGGGAAAAACATCCGCATTGAGACAAGTTAAAAGTACGCCAGTGATCCTAAGGCTGTTCTCCAGATATACACAGATCTAGCCCAGGTCTTCTCATGACTGGATGTTTTATTCTGGGTCAAATACCTTTTTCCTGGGTTCCAGAGGAAGTTTGATCTTACAGTCCCTCTTGTCATATTAATATTCAAACCAACTTTTCCCTTCAGTTTAGCTTCTGATTAAGTTGCTCCATTTTTAATTTTTTTTTTTTAATTCACTACAAGGCACTTTAGTTTCCAGAATAAACTATAAATGTGGAATCTCTGACACCAGTAGTGGATCTTGTTGAATTTGTCACCTATCCTCTCAGAATTAAAAATAAAATTAAAAAAAAAAAAAAAAAGCCACTTCTATACCTCTGCACCAGCGGAGACGCAGATACGCCCACACGTGTATAAACCCACATGGACAGACACAAAGAAGGTATTTATGTTGTGTGAGCAACACCCAGTGCTCAGAGCTTAGCATGGGTGCTAGCTGCAGCCTGGGGCAGAGATTGACCCAGCAGAAGTGGCAGACGGAGGCGATCTAAGAATAAAGTGTCTGACCCATGAGTTATTGACAAACTCAGTCCCCAAGCCAAGCACTCCTTCTGCATGCACTCATCCCTGATTCCAAACAGAAGTTGAAAGGCAGTTCTGTAAGAAAATTTTGCACAATTACAGCATTTTTCTACCGAGTAGCACTTGTACGAGGCGCAACTCTACAAGCATCAAGGCTTATGTCTTTGTTCAAAGCTCAGCTGTGCCCCCCTGTCCTTTAAATAACTGTACAGCAGCACCTGGATAAGGATGACTAAAGTTCTCCTCGCTGCACTCAGGAAGAAGGGGCTCAATATTGCATATCACCATCATATTTAGGGAGCAGAATGAGTCTGCAGTGCTGCAATTCAACCAAGCTGGACTGGATGGAAAGCTTGGCCAGCACACCCCACCAAAGCCCATATGACAAGCTGTGATGACCACCACACCCTACATCTCCTGTAAGAGGATGATTTGTGAGGGCCACAAGGGTCCGTATGGGTCTACGCTACCCCTTTGTTAACATAATGTACCCCTAGGTCTCCTTGGCTCGTAAAGAACTGTCATTGCCACCACCTGAATTCCTGTAACTTCACCGAAACACAGCTCAGGATGACAAAGGTCTTTAAGGAGCGAGTGGACCATCCACCTTCTGCGTGTGTTGAAATCAATGCCGACGGAGAAAATCTGACAGCTGGTGCATCTTAAAATCAAACAGTTCCGCTATCAGCATGCAACTACATGATGAAAGCAGAGATGTGCATCACCAACACTTTTCCAGATCCACCCAGAAAACAACGACTTTTTCCTTCAGCCCTCATTTTTGGGCCCTGATGAACCACTGTGGTCATTTCTGGAGCTAATTAGAGGAAGTCTTGACTTGATCCAGACAACTGAGACCAAAACAAAGCCAAGGGTCCACCTGCAAGCCTGGAACCTTAGACTGCCAGTTCCTCAAAGCAAGCTGTGCTCCAGCAAGGGCGATGCCCGCGGGCCGGTCCCTGCCAGCCACCCGCCGGGCAGGCAATGGCCACTTGCAGCACGGCACCGGTCCTTCCCAACCAGCATGTGCTAAGGGCCCCTGAGCCCATTACAAAAATGTACAGCTGGTGATTCTGTTCTTTGCCTTGTTATAAATAATAAGATTACATTTTCTTCATAGATCTTTTGATTTTTTTTTCCTTTGGGAGACTTGCAGGTTTTAATGGCATTAATTCCTATTTGCCAACCTTGTCCATATAAATGAGGATGTTCATTAAATCAATGTTAAGTGATGAGCACTATAATTAGGACACATTTAAAATGCAGTGTGTCTAAATCAAAGACTAACCAAGATGTTCTCTTTTTTATTAAGATATAATTTGAAGGAGGCTTACTGTTTAGTTTAAAATGAGTGATATTTTCCAACAACCTCTTCTCACTAAGGCAACCTACAGACCAAGGAAATACACCACAGACTGGCTCTTTCTAGTTGACATTTTTTCATACGCTCCAGTGTATGACGTCTTTCATTAGCTATTACATTAATATTGAGTTCACTGCGTAATTTTTTGCCACTGACAGCAGTAAAGAAAGGAAAACAAAGAAACACAAAATATTTGGCCCTGTGCAGCTAATACAGTTATGATTTTGGGAAGCAAAATGTAACGTCATAATTTTGAAGAGAAGTTGCCCAAGTTACAGCGCTTGTAGTTTATTTTATTTCACTAGGACGAGAGGCTCATTGAGGACACCCTAGCCAGGCACACCCCCCTGGAGGAGGTATCAGCTAATGTCGATGTAAGCGCACTGGAGACATTACAACTTCAAGCCAAGGACCAATCCATTCCTAGAGCATCTTCTGTGTTATCCCGTGGAGATACTCAGCAGTGAACCACGCAGTCTGTGTTGGCCATTTTACCAGCCGCAGTTGCAAACGAGTTGAGTTTTAGTCTTTGAATACAAAAGTCACTCAGTGGGGCTCAGCGAGTCATACAGAAAATCTGTGTCAGACTTAAGAAGCAAGTCCAGCTCTCCCGGTTCCTACTGCTGAAAGACAACACTCTCACAAGAACAGACCAACCACAAATACATTTAGGCTGAAAAGAAGGTATCTAAGTAGCAGGTGAGGGTAAGAAGTGCCAGATGAGGCCCTTTTTCCCTTTGTTATTTTATATCAAATCAAAATTCTATTTCACCTCACTGTCATTAAAGGTTTAGAGATTGACCCCGATGTTTAGTCACAAACTCCAGCTGGCTGCAATGTCTGTCATCTGGGTGACACCAAAGGTAACACCTTCAAGAGGTCACCTTTACCAGAGACAACATGGGGAGAATGGCTTATTCAACCTTTTGCACAGCAACGTATTCCCATCTATATCCAAAATTCATCATCTTCCTGTGACATCCGGATCATCAGAGCCTCAGTCTGTTCTCAGCCACATCAGGCTGCCAGGTAGGACCATGCTAAGGGAAATCATGGTTCATCCAAATACACCTGGGATTAGAATTTAGATTTTACAATTTCACAGTTTCTTCCCCAAATCCCTGCCCTAGTTACAAAGTTTGTCCTTGAGTTTCTTTGCTTGGCTGTTGCCCTCTTGCCTGGTCTTGTGGCAGCGCCAGCCTGGGTCGAACTCTCCACCCTCGGCCACGTGCAGCGCTCGCGCTCGGCGCGGGACGTCTGCAGAGATAACCCGTTACCGTGCCAGGGATTCACTGCTGCAAACAGGGCTCTGCCAAACACAGCCTGCTTGGCGGAGAAGCTGCCCAGCCCCGGGTGGTTACAGCTGTTCTGATTCTTGTTCTGCCCCTTCTCCTTACTGGATTTCCCAAAAACAGATGGGATATAAGCCAAGAGGGAAGGAACCCGAGAAAGAGGCGGTGGTAAAAAGCAGGAACGAAACAAAACTCAAGGAAAAAATTACAAAGCTAGAGAGAATTAAAAACAAAAGGTCAAGAAGTCCATTAAACAAACAACACACAAAGAACTCTCAAAATCATCCTCTTATTTTTCAATTTATTCCTTGTGTAACTCAACTGAAAGAAGACACACCAGTCCACAAAAGAATCTGGCCACACACAGTAAGAAAACTTCCATTTTTTATTAGGCTACTTGGACACAAGAGGATTGCAGGGGGCCTAGAAATGCCCATCACGACCTGGTAGCTGGGGAAGGTTACACAGCCCAACATGCCGCCTGGCAGACCGCGGCACTACACAAGCATTCAACAGCCCCGTGCTGTGTCTGAGCTCTGCAACAAAAGGTGTTGATGAGGGCAACGAGGCTCCCCGAGGCTTTAAGGTGTAAGCTGATAGTCTGCAGGTGTGAAAGAAGAATTGGTTTGCACACGTGTTTGCTCTCTTGTTGCTTGCTTTCTCTCCCCGCTCCTTTTGCCAGTTACCTTCTGTTCCTTACGTACGGTTTTCCATTTCATCTTCATTGATGTGCCAGGTGTTAGCTAATGACCGCAGAACAGCCACCAGCCAAGACGCCCGCCTGACTCGGCATAACAGCATCTAAGCTCCTCTGTTACAACATATTGAGATATACCTAAACATACCATTTTTTGGCACTCTGCACAAGAATTTGAAAGTAAATCCACACGAGCGGGCTGCACACCTCCTGCCTCCCTTTGCACACAGGCTCCAGCGATGCTCAGGTGCAGAGCACGGTCCCTTTCCCAAAACTCGTCTCTCCATCCTGGTGGCACCCAGCTCTGGGACCAACACAGCGTTCCCTCCACGCAGGGACCCGTGCAGGTCTTTTGACCCAGTAGTCAAGAGGCAGACGACCTCAGTGACAGCAATGTGACAGGAACCAGCAAGGACAATCTGAATTGTGGCCTGATCCAAACCCCATTAGATCACTAGGAATTTTCCACTGAAATGAACAGGTCAGTATGACCTGAAGTTTCAGATAACAGAACCACTCATCAGCTTCCAAAACCATAACATAAGGATGAGTCCTCTCCACTTAAATTTGTCCCTTCCAGTCCTGATCGAGATCTTAAAGAAGAGGCCACCAAGCGCTGCGAGACCTCGGACCGAAGGGGTAAGAAACTCAATTCCCATGTGTGCCTCTGTAGCGTATTTCAGTTTGTCCAGGTAAAAGAGCTTAATGCTTGCCCACGAGCATCCCATGGGATGGAAATATTCTCCCGGTCTGGAATCTCTGAAAGCACCAAAGTGTTTCTAGTTCTGCAGGTGCCAGGTGTGTTTCCTGTGTCAGCACATTTTTTTCTAAACAGGCCTAGCTTACTTGTTTACACACGTGATGACACACACTGTTTGAATCTAGGTTTCATCATCTTTACATCCATGAAACCAAAACATTTTTGCCTTGTCTCCTACACAAGGACCAAGTGGTTCTCGCTGGCAGCCGTGATGTATATACCCTTCCAGGAAACACAGAAAGAGGAAAAGAACACCACAAAAGAGAAAATGGTCTCATCCGCACCCAAATGGCCAGGTACTCCGGAGACTTCATGAATGAGGGTAACCTTTTTCAGAAAATGACATTAAAATTTCTATTTTCATTCTATCTTACAGACGATAAGCACTGTTGAGGAGAGACTTGCTTCTAGTCTCAAACAACACTTAGCACCACAGACCTCAACCTCCGCTGAAGACTAGATGCAAGACCGTAAAAAGTAAATGGTACATGTATTTGTAGGGTCTCATAACGCTCTTCTCACAGTTTCAGAACAGATTCCTCATTTGCGACCTACAATCAGCAGAAACCATGGATGGACCTTTGCAATGCAAGCCTTTAGACTACATCCCGCTACGCGTGTTGAGTGTGAGCAGAAACATCTCAGACCCCAAGAATGACAGAGCTGGAAGGAGCACGGGAGGTCACTCGAGAAAATACTTTTGAGAGAGTAAATATGCTTGAAGTAGAACATTTTGCCCTGGAATTTGAAGTGTGTTTCTGTTGTACGGGGAAGGAGAGCCTGGGCCTCTTTCAAGGACAGGTCACCCCATGCAATGGCAGCCCTGTCAAATGACCGTTAACCCCTTCTGCCTTCTCCTAGGGAAAGCAGCAGCCTCACACTCTTTAATGAAGTACGCAGCTCTGGCGGTTGTCACCAGTTTACTGCATGGACTAGCCTCACGTTCACCTTATCACCTGATAAAAGCCCCTTGTCAGCAGAATAACTCCTCACACTAAGTGTCTGGATGACCGAGATCTAAAAAACAAATGGGGTAAAATCTGACGTTTTCCCACCGAGGTCACTGAGGGCTTTACAGGAGTAAAGAGCACTTGCAAGCTGAGTACTGGCCCTGGGGCTGAGGCTGGATTTAAACTCTCTGTCGTTTTAGCAGCAAGAAAACAAAAAGTGGACTCAGGCAAAAAATTGTCCTTTTCCCTTCCTCCCTCAGGCTCCCAGCTCGCTACCAGCCTACAGAGGCAACTCTCCAGATACCTACAAATCCCCTGTCTACCTCCACACACACTTCGAGACTGTTACATGGAATTAGGTGCTGGATTGATCAAAACAAGTCGTTATTTATCAGCTGCAAATAATCAAGAGATGAAGTATGTTCTCTAATAGATCCTGAGGGTCAAGTGCAACAGTAAACAAAAAGAAAAGCAATGCACTAATTTTCATGTACATGTTGGAAACCATAGGCTGAATTCTGTAGAATTTAGGAAGGAGGTAGGAAAGGGAATTGTCCTGGGGAAAAAATGCATCCTTGCTTTATTGTATGATACAAAATTCTGTGATATTAGCGTCTGAGCTCTTCCTCCTCACTCAACTCATCACCTCCAATATTTACCACTGCTCCATAAAAAGCTCCAGGATGCAGCCCATATGAAAGTTACTGTCAAAACAGTCTGGTATTGCAGCCACCGAACAAAACCAGCGTAAGCTGTTCTCCACAAAGAAGCACTGCAATCTAGCCGTCATTTGTTTTCATTAATACAACACCTTCTGTGTGAGTCCAGGTCAAAGCTGCTTTAGGAAAGTGTCTTTATTATTAGCAAGTGCCTTTTCTTCCTCAGCAAAAACAAGCCGGTATTGTTGTATAAATGAAACCCCATGTACCTTGGGAAAAAAAAGGAAATCAATCAAAGAGAAACAGAGTTTCTAGATCATGGGAATCTAAAGTTACTGCAGAACCAAAATCTCTGCCAGCATCACACTGCTAAGTGGCCTACCTAGAACTGGTACATGCTGGCGACAAACACGTTTCCCAAAGCTCAAAGTCAGAAACCCCAAATCAGCAACACCACACCGTGCGGCTCCTTGAGAGCCCACAGACCAAGGTCACAGTCTCAAGGTTCAATATAACACGATTCACCCACGACGGACGAGGACGGACGCTTCCAGCTATCCAGCCCCGACATATGCAAGACCCCTCCGCTGGCCACGGCCCACTGCAGTGGGCTGAGCGAGACCTGGAAGACAGCAGCCCCCCGGCAGCAGACACTCTGGGGAACGGTGCTTGATTTCACCCTCAGGCTTTCTTCGTCATCCCACGGATTCCCACACGAAGAGCATCTCTACCAGGGATGCCACCTCAGGAGTCACCGGGCAGGCAGGCCACCTTCCCAGGAGAAGCCCAAGGTTGCCCTCAAGGACAGGAGGCAGAAGGGACATGACAAGCTGGGCTGAAAGCTAGAACCAAGGAGTGGGAGCTGGGTTCAGCCGAGCCAGCGGAACTAATTCCTTTCCCTGTAATGCGGCACTCAAGGTAAAACAATTTAGGTACCAACTTGTAAAACACATTCCTTATTCCTTGCCCTCTGTGATTCTAGGAATCAACTTTTAAAAATAAGTATATACGTATCAGAAATAAACTATTGTGTAAAAACCTTACAAATTGACCACAGCCTTACTATGACCGTGTCATTTCGATTCTCCTTACAGCAGAAACATTACTGCAACCACTGCTGCAACAGTGCCCTGTCCCCACAGTAAAAACAGCCACGCAACATCCACAACGTACTAAAATATCTGTAACGCTGGCCTGTTCTAACCTCACAGCTGCAATCCAGGAGATTCCTCGGTAATTTTTCATTTTTGTAACTTGTCCTCCCAAAGCGATAGTACAACACCATTCCCTCGCACTGCAGCTCTGCCGGTGCTAAACCTGGCCACCGCAGCAGGGACGCGGCTGTTTCGCTGCCCACGGGGTCAGCGTTTACCGCTGCTGTCAGCTCACACGCTGTCTCGGGATAGGCAGGCGTTAGATCTTTGGGGGATGTGGGCAATCAGGGTGGCTGGAAGGTTCCCATTAGCACTCTGTGATGTCTCAAACTTGTTAACTTTGGTAGACAGCAGGAAATTTTCCAGCTGATCAGCTCTGCCTAGTGACTAAGAGACCAATGTGAATGTAAAGGTGAACTCCAGATAGCTGAAAATAACATTGGAAAAATACACATTAAGATCCTCGCCAGCCAAAACACTGAACCATGATGCAGTGCTATTTATTTATAAAAACAACGTACCTTATGCAAACCAACTATGTTAGAATGATTAACAAGATCATTACCATGTGCAAAAGCTATTTGACATTCTTGTCTTTCCAGCAGAAAGCAAGAGACCTGCACTGAAATGGCTCGGTCCCCTCACTCGTGCACATCTGCACTGTCAGCCCTCGGATACGACTGGTTGAGAGCAAGTAATTTTGCGGCCTGAAGACCAAGAGAACTTAATAGAAAGTTTGCAGGGAACAACCCTCTTCTCTAAATGCTCGTTTCCTTTGAAAGACACATGGATCACACACTCCGCTAATGTAAATTGGCCCAGCTGCACTACAGTCCGCTGTAGCTATCTGCAACGATTCAAAACCCAGTCCGTATCTTCTTCCTTCCCAGTTGTTTCATTTCCTATCCCCAGTCCCCACCATATGCGCACAAACCCTTCCAGCACCCTTCCCCGGCCGCTCCGGCGCGGTGGCTGCCCCAGGGGCTGTCCCCTGCAGCACCCACCGCAGTCCCGCGTGCCCAGTGCCCCGGGAGTGCCGCGATGCCGCTCCAGCTGCCTGCGGAAAGCACCGTCACCACATTTTAAATATATCTTACTCTGCCTGGATTGCAAGTGGTGGGTACGCAGGAGGAGGAGGAAGGAAACACGTCCATACGCACATGGCTCCCGGCACCCGCGTGTATGTTACTTGCTCCCCGGGCACAGCTAAAAAATGTCCAGCAAACCTTGCTTTATGAAAAACTGCCGTGCTTGTCTATGATTTTCAACACTCACATTTACAGTAGCGCAAAGCTGCGCCTTGGGCTGATCCTTCTCACTCTTGTTTTCTTTTGGGGAATAATTTTCAGTTTCTGTGGATAAGAGAAAAACTCTGTGCTGTTTGAATAAAGGAGAAACAGGGCTTTCTCCCACTGCTAAAAAAGAGTTCAGGTGATTGTCCTGTGCACAGGTACCAAAATGGGTTTGGATTTCAACCTGGACAGACAGGTCTGCACTGACATTTACAAGGGTAAAGGTGGGTTTGCAAAGAAGCAAGCTCTGCAGAGGGGAAGTATGTTTGAATCAGATGTTTTTAAGCTTACTGAAACTAAAGGATGTCTTTGCCTTCCTGTACACCAGTCGGAGGGCTTATTTATACAGAGCAATGTGTGAGTAACATCACTGCTGAAGTGACACTGGGATACGATCTTCTGGATTAAACATCCACATGGAGGTCCCTCAAGTCCAAGTTTTAGTACTTCAGTTACTGAGGCTACATAAATACTTTAAAATAAAACAACTGATGACTGTCGTAGCTGCTCTGCCCTCTGAAGAAACCATTCCAAAGGCTCCGAAAACACTTCTTCCTGGCCAAGCCCAGAGCACTATTTTCACAAGCATTTGTGCACAAATCCCAGAAAAGGAACCACTTTACTTTCCCAACACCATCATCCAGCCAGCCGCTCTTCAAACAAGTAACCAAATGTTAATTTCTCCAGCAGCTGCCGTGCACTGTAATATGCAGAGAAAACGAGGGAGGCAGAGTTTGCCATATTCCTTCTAACCACCCATCCGTCCCACCACGGATCCGGTCGTTCTGGGCACCGTACACAAAGCCGTACATATTGCTGGCGCTGTGCTACATGCCTATATGACTAAGCTACAGATAAATGTAAATAAACACGTTACAAGCAAACTAAACAGCAACAAAGCCCCAGGCAACATCATTAACTTTGTACAAATAACCACTTAGACCAAAATATACATAAACACAGTTTTGAGCGCTGCATGTGCTTGATTTTCTTTAATTGCGATGTCCATTTATATAATTTATTTTTAAATCTGAGGTAACTTGCAATTTGAATGCACATTGTTATGCTAAGGTCTCACTAAAAATAGACATCGATATTTGGTTGGTTTCTCATTTTCATTCACAGTACCACTTTTATGTACTCTTGATATATATCTATATTTATAAACACACAGCAGTCCTGATAGTACATTGACATTTCTTTTTCATGCTCCATTTTGCACGACAAACAATCTGAGCCAAGTGTAATGCTCACAAGGGAAGCTCCAACAACGAACCGATGGTATACCAAGGGAAGAAGGAAAGGGAATTATTTTCACTGTCATATTTATGAAGAACTTACTACATTAAAACCAACAACAATACAAATTAAGAATCATAACTTATTAACAGAACCCCCCCCAAACCACTCTTGACTAGTTCTGTTGTTGAGTTGCATAACCTGCTCTTGTATCTTTATTTCATCAGCTTTCAGCACTTCAAACCAAATTTCCAATGATAGAATCACAGCTTTATCCCGTTCTGTTCCTATGTCAAAATGGTGAATAGCCTTTAGAGGCGTGTGTGTATGTCTGTGCTGCGCTCTGTCTTTCCCCTGCGACTCTGGCCAGCTCACCTCGACAATAATTAACCAGTGTGACACCATCTGACCCTTCTGCCCACATAACGCTTGCACTGGCTCATTGCTGAAGATAGTCATCGTGGAGACGGCACCTCTTCTCCTTTGCCACGGCAGACAGGATACATGTCTCAGGATGATAGATACCATACGTGACAGAGGGGAAAAAAAAGCAAACCTGCACGTTCAGAAAGGTAAACGTGGTCGTAATAGTCGTACTGTCCAGAGGCATAAACCACACAGGTTTCCTAGGATCAGGCATTCAGGGTAATCACTGGGCTCGTACAAAATGGAGCAGTGTCCTTTGTGCCCGCGGACTCATAATGATTTGCTCCACCTGGTAATTCAACCCTGAGTGCACACACTGCACTGGCTAACCGGTACTACTGGGCTCCCTCCTGGTGTGCGAAGGGATCGATTTCACTTTTACGAGCTGGATGATACAATAGGCTGACGATAATGGATCCGTCAACGGGGCTTCATCCTGGGGCCCCTCTTCTCCCTCTTGACTTCAGCAGAACCTCTGTTTACTGAAACGGGTCTCAGGGCACCGCTGCTCAGCGGATCCCTTCTGTACATTGTTGGGGTTTATTGCTGTTCATCAGCAATTTCAGAGCACGTACCTACACACCAGATCCACACACGCTGCAGTTTGTTCGTTACAGCTTTCACGACAGCATCCCATCCAGGGACATCACGCTGTGCAGAAACCAGTAGCCCGTCAGGCACTGGAGCAGTGCAAGCTCTCCAGGATTTGAGAAATTATTCCTAAAAATGAATTTGCTATAAATTAACATTACATTTTACAAAATTGTTCTTTTAAGCTCTATTTTGGGATGAAGTCTTAGAGCCTGACTCAGCAAACACACAGCATAACTCTCGTGACACGGAGGTGAACTGGAGCTTACTCATGTGAGAAACATGGCCTGACCGCCCCGTGCCTGCAGCAACGGGGATTTCCATTTCCCAAGGAGGCAAGAGAGGTTCACAATCATTTTAACCCAGGAAGACATGTGGTGGGATTTACAAAACTGTTTCGCATGCGACGGTCTAACCAAAAACCGAAACGCACCTGCTGGTCTTGTAGCTGCTCGTACAGAAGCAGGCGATACCGAACACTTGGGAAAGGCATGCAGACGGTGTAAAGCTGAAGTTCAAACAAACTTCCAGAGTGACACACAAATACTCTGTAAGGTAAGTCTGCCCAAACTGAAATGTCAGGTAACCCAAAGAAACAGGAGGAAGCAGATAGGAGCTTTCAAGGTGCTGGGCAAGACTCTTGACAGACCCAAGCCTCTATGAATACATGCAAGAAGGAATTCATAAACTCAGTAAGTATCAGAATTTGATTTAACCAGGCATTTTAAATGGAACCATGTTCCCAGCTCCTTTTCTGGGAAACACGTGGCATCCTGCCCGGGATGGCAAACACGGCCCTGGGCAGCAGCAGACCTGCCAAGCAGCCAAGACCAACACTCCCAGCACTGCCTGCTACCAGCACTTCCCTAGTTACACCTTTAATGTTGCCCTAGTTATAAAAAAAAAAAAACCACCCCACACACCAAAACAAAACAACCCAAACAAAAAAAACCCCACCAAAAAACCAAAACCCACTAACTTTAATTGAGCTGAAATGGACAAACAAAATGAAGCTCAAAGTAACTCTTAAAATAGAAACTTCCTACTCCTCATTCCCCACTGTGCCAATTTACTCCTATGTCTTTTTTTTTTTTTTCTTTAATCTCTTTGTTCACTACAGGCAAGAGCCTGTCTTGGCCAGCCAGAACAGATATAATCTTGTAAAACTTTCTGTAGCCTGAGCGGAAAGCAAAAGACAAGCTTCAAGAGCGGCTGTTAGGTTGCATTCACGGGCCACAGTGGTCTTATTCTGACTGTCAAACTAGACACGTTTAAGAGGATGATCTTCTTCTCTCTCCTTATCAAATCTTTTATGTGGGTTTATGTCATTTGAAAGCACCAAACATTTAAAAGTTTAAAAAGTACATTTGAAATCAAATATAAGCAGTAACACTCAAGTCTAAAGCTGATCTCCCCAAGTTTCATATGATGCCATTACTGGTGAATAATAACGAAGACATTCATTTGTTTCCAACAGGAAACATGTCGCAGTTCATTTTTAGTCTGTTTTCGAATTACTCCAAACGTGTCAGGAATCACTAACATCACATTTTTGCAACTCATTTGGTCCAAACTGACACAGGAACCCCTCAATATTTCTTAGTAACACATTATTTTGAACTGCAGAGGAGCAGTAACAGAACCTAAAATACCCAGCACCATTCAGCGTCACTAGTAACCGAATGTGCCCCGAGACTGCACATTGTTCGGGGTGGAATGTTATGCTCCTGGAAATTGCTATTTGCTTCAGCTGATTCAGACGTCTGCAAATCGACAAACATTTACTGCACACAATTTATGAAGCAGATTTCTATTTACCAAAGAACTGTAAAAAAAAAAAAAAAAGTAATCACGTTCCATTTGGAGATGCGGATTAAATGTCTCCATAAACCCAGTGAACGGCTTTGATTGTTCACACACCTGGAGCCTCCGGTCCTTGCAGCCTGCAGTACTCAGCACACGGTGCCGAGACTCGGCTACGCTTCTGCAAAGCCTTCGATGAAGTATTGTTTCCATTGATACATATTCCTAAGCACAATTAACATTATATTTACGTTTAACATTATGCTTTAAAATGTTAATTTAAAAAATATGTTGCACGTATCGAGACAGTACATTCACTGGAATTCATATATAAAAGAGGAGGAAGATGCAAGCTGTCACCAATGACACTTATTTCCAAAGCTACTTAAGTTATTATATGGGAAGTAATAAATTTTCTCTTTTTCTTCAAGCAGTTTTTATGCCTTTTTACAAACACGACAGAAAGTGGTGATACTGTTTCCCTGCTTGTGGCTTACAAACACAAAATTAGAGCTCAGCCTTGCTCTCCTGAAGGCAAAACCTTACCTAACGAGTGAACGCCTCCTGTCCGCGAAGGCTGGGTTCCCCTAAGATACTCCACCCTTCACTAAATGCCTGTGACATTTTCTGTGAAATTCCTGTCCCCTTGAAGACCTGTGCCGTGAGCAAGACCCGGGACGGAGCCTGCTGCTCTTGCGGGCACTGTGCCTCAGCCTTTGGTGGGAAAGCAGCCGGCCCGGGCAGCCGAATCCCCCCGGCCAGCCGGGGTTTGCCTTGAAAGCATGTTTGCTTCCAGCGGAATTCCGGAGTTCCAAGCATGCAAAGAAACACAAAAGTCAGAAAGAACAAAGAAAAAGCAGCAGCAGCCAGCAGGTTCAGACTGTGACTGTCAGCAGTCAGATGGGCTCTGAAAATATAACATGGTCCCGCTCACTGCTAAATTTAGTTTAAGCTCTGTTCAGAAACACCTCCTTGAAGCCTACTTCCCCTACCATTCGCCAACTCCCTCACTGTGAAAATGCAGAAAAAAAATATTCTGAACAGCATTCCTAGCAAGTACTTAGTATCCGTGAAAAACTTCTTTTTAGCAAAGCATAAAATGACAGCTCTGCCTGTTCTGCCTGGTAACAGTAACACGAACAGGAACACTAACACCAACAGTAACACTAACACACACACAGACACACACAGACAGACAGACAGACACACACACACACACACAGACACACACAGACAGACAGACACACACAGACACACACACAGACACACACACACAGACAGACAGACACACACAGACAGACACACACACAGACACACACAGACAGACAGACACACACACAGACACACACAGACAGACAGACACACACA
>NW_010118235.1:11073-12032 GCF_000699245.1 Pterocles gutturalis | reverse complement strand
GTGAGGGTGACATCTGGAGTGGAATGGCTGGCATCCATGCTCGTAAGCCCTCTCAGCCCTCAAACTCTCTGTTGGGAATGGTCCCTGGCCTATGACAACTCTTGAGGGAAACACCACACACACACACACGCACACACACACACAGACACACACAGACACACACACACAGACACACACAGACAGACAGACAGACACACACAGACACACACAGACACACACAGACAGACACACACAGACAGACAGACACACACAGACACACACACAGACACACACAGACACACACACAGACACACACACAGACACACACACAGACACACAGACACACCCCCACCAAGCAAACAAAAACCCAACGAAATAAAAAAAAACCTGTCAGCCCCTCCCTGAGGAAAGACTCCCAGGAAAAAGCACAGGCTTGATGAATTAAAAACTTCAAGGCCTGCCTTGTCACTTCTTTAACGTCATGGTAACAGCATCCCTGATTACAATGGGTATGTTGAATTGATCACTTCCTACTGTTCTTTGGTTTGGAAGCATACAGGAACAACTCCAACTACTACTCATTCCAACCCTTTGAGTATTTTTCAAACAGTACTGAGGTAATTTAATTTCAGCAATGACTTCATTTCAGCACTTTTTAAATGGAATACCCACAGTATCCAACAAGCACAATGGACCGCATTCAGCTTGAAAATCAAAAGAATAAAATCACATCACCTGAGAACCAGCTCATGGATTTTTTTCTCAGTTACAGCAAGCAGGAGGAAAACACAGCTGATCAAAATCAAACCTTTGAGTTATGTAAGAAGTAAAATCAGGTAACTTTTACAGAGAAAAAAATGAAACCCTAAATGAAATTCAAAACACCTCCAGAAAAAGCGAGCAAATTACGCTACCTGAGTTTCTGAAAGCAGCATTCCAGAAACCCCAACTTGTACACAGATTTGTTGATTCAAGCAGCA
>NW_010118235.1:0-11042 GCF_000699245.1 Pterocles gutturalis | reverse complement strand
ATAACGAGAGCTAAATATTCTGACACACGCTCAGAAAAATCACAGTGCACTGTCACTTACCTGCTCTGCCGTATCGCTGCCAAGCTGCGAAGGAGCACACGATGTTCAGGATGCACATTCTGCCTAAAACCTATTTCTGAAGATACCAAACAACAGAAGGAGACTCCACGTAACTACAATTTTGCTGGGCTTCTACGAAATAGAAGGCTGCAAAGGTCATTGATGCGTACTTGCCACACAGAGGAAGCCGGTGCCAGGCAGACGGGGAGCTAAGGGATGTCTGTTCTGGCGAATTCAGATTCAGAGGCAACCCAAGCAGTCAGCCAGCCATCGGGAAGGGAAATCCAGCAAACACGGACCACTGCGCTGCTACCAGACCTTCCCAGCCCCCTTCTGACTCTCTCTTCCAGAACAACTTTCACCCCCCTTCCTCTTCCAGAGATAAACTACTGCTTTTCTTCACTGTGCTGCATATTACATTTAAAATATTAATGTATTAATTCACATGCATGCATGAGAGAGAGTTAAAGCAAACCCAGCCACAGAGAGGCTAAATAATTTGACAAAAACTCTGGAGGAAAGGAGGAGCAAAGCCAGTAATGAAACCTTGCAGACCCGTCTCTCTCTGTCCTCTGCATTCATCTCTCTGTTTAACCAGTATGCCTGAAAATATAAATGTGAAGTATTTAACAGAGTTCTGACTATAACGATTTACAAAGCAACTTCAAATCCAGAGTCTCTTTATGCTCCACAATTCTACGAAACACATGGAGACAGTCGCAGCGGATCAGCATCGGGCTGCATCGTGCCGTGCATTTCCAGACCCACAGCACCAGGTGCACCGCAACAACAGATGCAAATGCTGAAGAGCCAAGAAAAGCAGAAAAAAAAAATGTGTAACTTTTCCCCAAAATATATTTTTAGGCTATTGCATTGAAGAGAAGTTTGTATTACAAAATCCAGTCTGGTCACAAAGCACTCCAGCGCCTGCTGGGACCACCCCACCCGCCTCTCGCTCCCCCGGAGGAGCCCTGCCCCACAGCACAGCTCCTTCTCGCCCAGGTCCAACACTCGCTCCAACGGCAGCGTGTTCCTTACTGAATCCTCATGACTAGTCCTACCTACACTGTGGGCCTCTCGCCCGAGCACTGCTCACCTTTCATTCCTTTGTCCCCAAGATCTCTGAAGACGATCGCTCTAGGTGCTGGGGAAGGAACGGGCGTGTTTCGATGAACGCAGCAATGTCATTACTAATCTAGGATTGTTTGAAGATGTGGGGGTAAAACTGCAAGGGTCTCTGAATAATACGGCACGGTGAGATGCGGCTGTGGGTGAAGAAATGCTGCTATTGCTGATACCGCTTAGGAAGTGTAAACTGGGAGACAAGGTGCAGAAGGCACGGCAGGTCAGGACACACACGCTGTTCTGAATGAACAAAGGCGGCTCTAAAGAAGTGAAGTGCAGTATTGCTCTTAATTCTTTAGAAACCTAGAGAATTGCTTACCCAGGACTCTTACAAATTAAGTGGGTATTTCAGAGACGTTTCACCTCCACCATTCCAGCATGCCTTTTGCAGGGCTCGGGCAGGATTGCTCTCCTTATAGCACTGCCTAACGCCCTGCTGTATTCTGAAGTTTTATCGTGAAGTCTTACCCTCTCTTAAACATCAGACCAGACTGACTAGAGAATGTGAACCCTTGTAGCAGCAACAGTAAATAATTTTCACCAACTACCACAATATTTTACACCTGAAAACCGCAGACACCGAGGTCTGGCTTTAGAGTCGCGATACCTACTGGGACAGACCGAGAAGCCCCAAGCTTTCTCGCAGAACTGATGAGGAACTGTTCCCACAGCCGACAACTGCTGAGAGCCGTCGGGTTGTAGCTCTGCTACAATGACACCAGGGTTGTGACTAAATCCAACGCCAGCCCACACTGTCAAGTGATCTCACTTTTCTTAAATACTCATACTTTGGCTTACCAGTGGTAGTTCACCATACTGGGGAGGGATTTTCTGCATACGAACTCAGAGCACAGCCTTCTGCTGCTATTCATCAGCTAATTCAGAAGACAGAAAACCAGTTTCAGAACTGAGTTGCTTAAAAAATAACTGGTGAACCCGTATTTGGCTTCTTTATAAGTTTAATGCAGATAACAAACACTTGCTGGCTATGCCTGGTAAGTTACCACAAATATAGACAAACCAAAAGGGAAACTTTATTGTTGAGCAGAAGATATGTGAAAAATCATTCACTGAAGTACGGTCAAAAATGAAAAGGTTTCTGTATGGTGATAGAAAATCAAGCATATTTCTGGGACTGTAGAAGAAATGTTCAACTACTTCCTCAGAACTCACATAATGAATAATTGTATCAGCTCACAACTAAAGAAGATGACTGGCTTAGCAGAAGGACAGCAAAATGCTGATGGGAAAATCTGACTGAGAAATAAGGCTCTAAAATCAACAAAATCATAAGCTATAACACCTGGAAACTGAAAAAAAGCAAACTTAGATTGGAAATAGATGTGACTTTTCCAATAATGAAACAAGAAGCCTTTGGGACAACATGCTAGTGGACCTGTTGACTCTTCCCCAAGAGCAGACGTGCTTTCATTTGGCTGATGCATTTGTCCTGATGGAAAAAAAGTTGGCTGATGATCATAAGAGTTCAGAATACTGTTCAAGCACCATTTTGGCATTCAAATCTGTGAATTCACAGGATCTTCTCAGAACAAGCCTGGATGTTTCGAGATCTCCCCAACCATCTAAGCAAGAGTAAGCCCACCCATTTTGGAACAAAAATCCCGTGTCTGGCTGTAAGGAAATGGCATCCTCATCGTTCTCAGATCCTCTCTAACACTCTCTACCATCTTTATGACTTTCAAGAGTAATGCTTAACTGAGAGGCCTTGTCTCCAGAGCAGGAATTAGTCAAGTCTTTAGAATGATTAACCCCTAGTCAGCAACTAAACGCAGAGTACAAGCTTTAGTGTTTCATACACAACGGACAGTGATGAGCGAGCTGAGACTGCTGAGACGTTGCCTATGGACTTTCTTTTCTAGCTAGATCACGCACAATGGGAAAGCAGCCTGAGGTTATTTGGTCATCCCACGGGTCTTGCTGCTTTTGATGGTACTTCTGAGACTTTGATTTCTGAAGTGACCATGCAAAAAAATCCATAATAGCCCTACAAGCTTACCGTTCTTTGCTTAATTAGTATTCATTCAGGCATCCAGCAGGATTCCTCACCACAACAGCGTTCTTTAATTCCACAAGAAGTATTTCTCAGATAGGAGTTCATATGCTATACCCACGGCAGTCTGCAAGGAGCTAGATGTTCAAGTGGTCCTGTTCCCAATTAATTCCAGACAATAAACTGCAAGTTTTAGCTAAAAAAATTAAAAGCACACTAGATACACTCTCATTTTACATTCCTTAGCAACTGCTGCAATTGTATTTAAGGATATTTAGTGACCACCAACGGAGAGAAAGAAAATCACAAATGGATAGCAGGGTGATATCCAGGAGACACTCTCCTTGCCCAGACACAGGCCAAACAGCAACACAAGTCTACGCCCTCTCGCTTCCCCCTTCCTGCCCCGATCCAGAGACTTTGGTGAGATGTTCAATAGAAGGGATTAAATATTGCTTATATTCTGCCTATGGGGAGTGTGTTCCTGAATAACGATCACTCCCTGTTTCATGTGCTCCCACGTTATTCTGCGTTCATCCAAAGCCATAATGAAAACCATTTGCAGCCTTTGTTGTATCTGGCAGCAGAAGGCGGAGGGCTGCGCGGTGCCCGGCGCTAGGCGTGGACAATGAGACACTGTTCTGCACCCCAGCAGGAACAATACAGACCCGAGCCGAAAGGGTAAATCGCAACCACATGGCTCACATCTAATGAGTGTATTTTTATACACATGAACAATCACTAATGCATACTACAATCCTTGTACTCCACGTGCAAATCCCATGAAAATGGAAGATATCATCTGGTCAACCAGATCACTCTGCTGTCCACACACAGTGCAGACGAGGTGTCACTGCGCCGAAGGAGCACAAGAAGATTACGCTTTTTAAATAGCGGGTATATATTAACTAAAGGGTTTTTAAATCATTATAATTTGGCTATATCAAATCCAGCTTTTCCAGACCAATGAATGGCACACACGACACAGGAACAGTGTTCCTGTCACTTTCACATTTCCGTCACCTTCCATCGAGATGTTAACAGCAAAAAAAGGAGGTTTAACAAAAAATCTCAACTAATGACTCCTCGCAGAAATATCTCACTTTTTTTTTTTTTTTCACTTGTACCATCCTTTCAGTCTGCCAGATGAAAACTTTAAGGAAAAATGCTCTCCCTAAGTGTAAATGTACCGCATTTTTTTGCTACAAGAGGAAAACACAATGAAATCCATAAGCAATTCCATAAAAACAGAAAGGTACCCATAACTCCAACCACTCTCACGTAGCTCTAGATTACCAGCTTAGCAATCACAAATACAAAATTTAAAAATATTTTTGTTTTTACAATATTGGAGGGGTTTTTTTCTCTGTCAAAATATACTGTTGCTTAACTTTCTGCTTGTCTCAACTACTTACTAAAACTAAATGCAATTCTACAAACTGCTGAATATCCCATTGGAGGCCCTAGCTGGGCAGCTCCAAGCACACAAACACCGCAGGGAAACTCAGTGTCCTCGCATCTGCTCAGGTCAGTGAGCCCTGGCCCCAGCCGGAGAAGAAGGCACCCATCGTTTTGAAGGGATATGCCAGAGAGGAAGCCAAGAGAGGAACTCCTCCACGGGCTGCTGGCCAGGTATCCTCCCATTGGTTCCACCCAGGGGCCAGGAGAGCTCAACAAGGAGCGTGCACTCTCCCAGAGCCGGAGAAGAGCATCCCTCAGCACCCTGGCTGCACCCTGGGCTGGGATCCCAGCTCTGGAGAGCACTGAGCACCAGAGCCAAGGAGGAGATGGTGCAGTTGGATCACACCACGCTCCCAGAGAGCCTGGGCACGGGCACAGCACCGTCCCTCGGAGAGTGCTCTTCAGAGAGGTCGAGCTACTCAGGCACTACGTAGAGTGGTGAACAAACCCCTCAGGAACGAGCCCCACATGAGGCTTTGTGAAATTTGTTAAAAACCTTGTTTTTGCCTATATATTCTCTCCAGAAGGTATTCAGATGCAACAAGCAGCTAGGTAACATCCTAAAACAGATTGTGTACATTGTCCTAAAATAGATCACACACAGTCTTACTGTTTTCAAACAAAAATCTAGAAAGGAATAACTACTCATATCACTCAGTAAATATAAGAATTTCTAACACAGCAAGTATAAGAATTTCCAATATACATCCACACTACGGTCTTCCCAGCCACAGATGAGATGCATAAAATGGTTACTACGAAAAATCCAGTGATTTCAAGGAGTTAGCTCACCTATATCACAAAAAAAAGTCTCTAGCGCTGCTACAGTGCACCTTTATATGATA
Organism: Pterocles gutturalis; assembly: GCF_000699245.1. Classification (NCBI taxonomy): domain Eukaryota; kingdom Metazoa; phylum Chordata; class Aves; order Pterocliformes; family Pteroclidae; genus Pterocles; species Pterocles gutturalis. The sequence goes on along the minus strand of NW_010118235.1, from coordinate 5,540 downwards.
CTTTTAATGTCACAAACCACATTTTAATAAAATGTTTTGAGGAACTACAAAATATTTTAGATATACAAATTTCTGATGAACAGAAAAATAAGTCATTACAACTAGAAAGTTACTGCCATTTAGCTAATTGAGTTTTGCTCATCGGAATAGTACCGTTAGCAGGAGTATAACACTAGTAGTGGGATTTTATATTTGCTGTGACCCAGTGTTCAAATATATTTTTGAAGTGCAATAAAATTTTGCTAATAAACCTGTGAGCAAAAAAGATCATACGCTTTTGACAGCGAAAGGATGTTCTGTTCATGCCGGACGAAAGGCTGGTGGCTTCAGCAGACTGCTCACACCCAGCGCACAGCTTGTCACAGCCTCTGCACGTGCCCACAGTGAAATCCAAAAGCGTAACCCCAGCTCGCAGGGGCAGGGCAAAGCTGACGGTAAACGCGTGGCGGCTGTACAGCTCCAAGCACCAAGTATTGGAACAGGCTGCCCAGGGCAGTGGTGGAGTCACCGTTCCTGGACAGGTTCAAGAGACGTGTCGACGTGGTGCTTGGGGACATGGGTTAGTGGGCTGGGTGGTGTTGGGTTGACAGTTGGACTTGATGATCCTTGAGGTCTCTTCCAACGTTAATGATTCTGTGATTCTACGATTTACTGAGAGTCCTTGTGCAATTGTACAAACTGGCCCGTGGCTGCAGCCCACATTTGCACTGCTATAGGCTGCCATACCCCTAATTTTTGGTGTAGACATACTACACTACTACTATAAAATGTCTATCAATCAGAAGGAATAAAACCTATTAAGGTAATATTAAAAATGATGGGTTTATGAAAGCCTTACAGTGATTGCAGAGCACTTTTTCTCTTTACCCCACTGCTTTGGTAATTTTTTCCAGGACATTTTTATCCATTTCCTTCACTGTAGAGCTACTCAGCAATAAGAAAAAAGCAGTGGATAACCAAGCCCTACTTTGCTTACAAAACTGATTTTTTTTGTGGCCTGAAAAATGATGTTGCTTTAACTTTTCTGATTAAAAGCCAGCACCTGGTAAGGGTGCAGTCCCACTACTACTGACCTTACCAGGCACCTGGGTGTTAGCAGGACTGCTTACCAGACACAGACGAGACAAAAGGTTCGGGCGGCCGGAGAGCACTCGTTAATTCATACTCTATTTCAAATGCTCCTTTTTTAATTAAACATAAAATGTGCTTAATATCCAGAACATTTTATGTTTTCAGAGGTAAAATCTGAATAATTTCAGAGATTTTTTTAAAGATTTTTAAAACGAATCTTTATATACAACACCCTTCTGTGCTCTACACCTGCTGCCACGACCAGTGTACCAGGTGATGGACTTGGAGGTCAGCTCTTCCCATGTTACTGTCCACACTTATTATCATTTAGATTTTGATTTCCTAAAGCATCCTTTAATTTGGAGAATAATTCCATGATTTCTGAGCTGACACATCAAAACCTTGATGCTCAGTCCAGCTAAGCACTCACGATACCTAACATCCTCTTTGCGTAGCCTGGAATAATCAGTTCTTTTCACAACTAGATCCGATGTCTCAGTTAAACACTTTTTTAAACTGAAACCTTGGGGTTTTCTAACGATCAGGTTTAAATCCAAGACACCCAGGCACTGTAAACCTAGATGTCTAACAGTGACACCCAGTCCTACAGCACAGAACTGATCAAAAGAGAAAAAAAGCCCGTTCTGCTTCCAGGGCAGCTTAGCAGAGCTGTATATTGCACAGACATCCACGGAAAACACGTCCGCTCCTTCTGTCCAGAACAGGACAGAAGACTCAGAAGTGGGGAAGCTGATGCACTTTTTGATGGTACATCTAAACGCAGAGCCTATTGTATCGTTTAGCAATAGAGTGCTGTGCCGAGTGCTTTTCCTGGGGACGTCAGCGTTACGATACCAGCATGGGAAAGTTAAGGGTGAACCTCAATTTCCACACAAACTTTTTTTTTTTTTTTTGAGTAAGAATTCAAACCTTTTCATTTACACCAAATACAAGTTTTCAACCCTCTAACGTGTTTTCTCTGCAATATAAAACTGCAGATAAAACTCCGTATTTGGAAATCTGCTACGCAAATGGAGACTATACTTTTAACAGATACTTGCAGAGTACTCTTGCAGCTGTGACTGATACTGCAACAGCCCAAGAGACTCTCTGAGGTCAACTGAAAGTTTTAATGGCATACGAAAACTCTGAGATATTTTCCATTCTGAATCTCAGGCTCTTTCTCAGAGCACAAATGGATGTGAAACGGTAAGATGAGAAGTTTATTTAGCAATGCCAAAGGACCAAGAACACAACATTGACTGGCAACATGCAAACCTGACTCACTTTACCATCTGGCCAAACTCCCAATGCCCTGGAAGCTGGCGTTATCATCGCTGCGGGATCACGCCATAGTACAGGGCAACAAAGCCAGCGTCAGCACTGGGACAAGTGTGCCACGCGTTTCTACCTCTACACAGCCCTGTACATTTAAAAAGATTTTTAAAAATATATACATGCAAAACAGATTTTAAATGAAAGAAGCTCCTTAAGTTCTCTGAACAGCCTTTAACTTATAGAACAAGCAACGCTATGTTACTGAAAGGAAGATTAAAATGACAGCGACTTCAGCCCCAAGGCAAGAAGAATTTTTTAACAGTGTTCAAGACTTCTTCACAGCCCATATTAAAAATTCATATTTTTTAAAAAAGTAGGTGTTTTGGTTTGTTTGGGTTCTTTTCCTTCTAAGGCAAACAATACCCACTGAAGTGTCCACATGGACACTTTATCCCGAACAATTAGCATGCTTTATGGGCTCTATAAAATCATTTCTAAACAACCCTTTTTTCTTTTTTTTTTTGCTGGAACAGAGCATCCATAAGGGAAAGCATTCTGGTATGCGTATTAGCACGGCTTATTCATAATAGCTGCCCTGGTCACTCTCCCAGTATAACCAAGGCTGTAATGTTGACTAACTCTTCAGGAAAACTTGAAATAATCCTACCTATTTAGTTACTGGAAAAACGTCATACCTTGTTCCCATCTGAACTCCTCCCACTGAAGGAAATCACTCTGTGTGCAGTGCAGCTAACCTGAGTAACTCGCTCTGCTGTGATAACACTACAGCAAACAGCGCTGTATTTTTAGGATTCTTCTCATCTTAAAATTTTACCCAAACTTCCAAATTTGGCCACAGCTAGTGATAAGCTTAAGTAAAAGAGAGGAACTAGATGCTGCCATGCAAAACCAGACCTGTTTTTAAAAGGGACAGTGCTGAACACTCCAGTAGGAGAACAAAATCTCCCCACACACAGGGTTTTTAGGTTTGCAATGTAACAAAGTACATTTCTTAACCTGGCCAGAGTCATTCTGTGCATTGAGCCACCTCGATTAACACCCATCATCATTTTATGCTGCTATGGTAACAGTATGATCAGTTTAGATAACTAAACCTTTTGTAATTTTACTAAGTAATTGACTTCAGCTATGCCTGGGGCAATAAGCTTCAAAGTTTAAATATACATAGGGCAGAAAAATAAATTTTAAAATACTTGTTATTTCATTTAGCAAGTGATTGTATGATCCTATGCTACAACATGAGGTGCATTTTCCGAGCAGGACTAGGGCAGGGATTGTACCCCTGGACTCGGCACTGGTGAAGCCGCACCTTGAACCCTGGGGTCAGTTTTGGGCCCCTCACCACAAGAAGGACATCGAGGGGCTGGAGCAGGTCCAGAGAAGGGCAACGAAGCTGGGGAAGGGTCTGGAGCACAGGGCTGACGAGGAGCGGCTGAGGGAGCTGGGGGGGTTCAGTCTGGAGAAGAGGAGGCTGAGAGGAGACCTCATCACCCTCTACAACTGCCTGAAAGGAGGGGGCAGTGAGGGGGGTGCTGGGCTCTGCTCTAAAGTAACAAGTGATGGGACAAGAGGAAATGGCCTCAAGTTGCACCAGGGGAGGTTTAGGCTGGATATTAGAAAAAAATTCTTCACTGCAAGAGTGATGAGGCATTGGAACAGGCTGCCCAGGGCCGTGGTGGGGGCACCATCCCTGGAGGGGGTCAAGAAACGTGTCGATGTGGTGCTTGGGGACATGGGTTAGTGGGTTAGGTGGCTGGAAGTTGGACTTGATGATCCTTGAGGTCTTCTCCAACCTTAATGGTTCTATGTTGTAAGAACTGGTAACAAAATATCCACTGCAGAGAAAATAAATAATTCACCTTCCTTCGCCTACAGCTGTAATAAATAACCCAGTACAGATTTCTAGTTGAGCAAACTTGTACAAAAGGACTTGCCTTGCCTATTAGGTTGTGTAACACCCCCAGAACAGATGAGACACTTAGAGACCTGTTGGTAAATACGGCTTCTCCCAGCCCTCGGTGATTCGCATTCACAGCTGGTCAGCAGCAAGCCCAACCCTGGCTGCAGCAAAGGTCCTTCAGAGGAGAGGCTGTCCCTGGAGCAGACAGCTCCTAGGCCACACACCACCCACAGATCACGACCAGCATCCTCACCAAGAAGCAGAGGAGACGGCAGTTACTCCTCACGCAGCAAGGTGTAACCTGCTCTGGCCCAACTGCTCCACTGAGCAGGTGAACCATCGTGTCCCACATCATCCAACGCGACCCTGCGCCGTCCATGGCACAGGAGACACCTCCGGCAGCCTGCGGCACGGCCTGCACGCAGCCACGGGCCTGCAGGTGAGGCAGCAGAGCGAGTGCCCAGGCACCGGCTCATCCTCAGCCCCTCCATCCACCAGCACACCATGAAACTCCCTCCTCCTCCCCCGCGTCCAGAGCCAGCTCCCACACCAGCCGGCTGCACACCGCAGCGGAGCACCGACAGCCCCGCTCCTGCTGCGCGGTAACAGGCGGAAGGGCACCAGAACTCCTCACCAGGACGGGGACCCGAGAGGTGAGGACGTAACGCAGACATGTCACAACAGAAGGCTGGAGGAGCCAGGAGAGCATGGAGCACTGCGGTGGGGTTTGTACAGAAAAGCAAAGGATCAGAAGCAACTGAGGTGTATGGGACTGCATTAGAGCAAAGATCCACATCGGATGGCAAAGAATGTACAGTCTTCACGGACAGAGGAGTCGAACAACCCCGCTGTCTGCTTTCGCACTATCTTCCCTTTGCCTGTAAGACCATCTCCAAGCTCTCCAGACAGAGCTTGAAGCTGCTTGTCTCCAGCTGCTCAGGCAAGCAGAAGGCACAGAAATGACCGAAACTCAATCTAACACGGAGTCCCTGACAGCATTTGGTGAACATCCCGGAGGGTCCATGGCTCAACACCGTCATAAATAGTGTCCAGGGGTCTCCGATACTGAGCAACATACGGAGTCATAGCAGAGGGGCTCAGAAAGCTTTCAGAAAGGAAGCAACAGAGCTAAACGATGACAAGTTCTTTACTCTTTCAGCCCCACCACACAGGCAAGACTACAAAAGGCTACCAACCTACAAAATGAACACAGACACCTTATCTTTGTCCATGAGAAGAAACCTCTCGGGCACATGGATCAATCCAGCCG
>NW_010118234.1:35634-41949 GCF_000699245.1 Pterocles gutturalis | reverse complement strand
GCAGAAGCCGAGCAGGCAGCTAGACGGCCGGACCGGCCCGCCCAAGCCGTTCCCTGCGTGGGGCCGCGCCAACCCATTGTTCTGTGCCCCCTCTTCAATATGTCATTCGCAGAGGCGCCGATTGGCTCAGCCCTGGCCTGGGTTTTGGTCCATCCTGAGCTGGGACACTTAACAAAGCTAGATGATGGTGCCCTTCCCCCACTTCCCCCCTCCTTGGTTACCAAAGGCTTGGGGTTAAGAGTCGTTTAAAAAAACCAAAACAAAACAAGGAGCAACCACTGTAAACCCACCCCTTGCCGCCAGCAGCAGACTGGAAGCTAGGGGAACTCTTAGCAGTTGTTTAAGGAACCATTACACCCCTCCCTGCTATCAGACAAAACCCCCCACGGAAAACCATAACAATTATGAAGAATGTTAACAAGAAAAAAGTCATAATCAGAACAAATGTGAAATGGAGGGAGAGAAAAAGAATTTTGAATTTCTTCACAGATAATAAAGCTGATAGCAAAAACAGAGACTAATATTGAGGGTGTGATTTGAGGTGTCTAAATCCTGCAGTTCCTGGGCATAAAAGGCTGACTGCTACGTAGTTTTTCACAGAATCACAGAATGGTTGAGGTTGGAGTTAATCTGGTCTACCAACCCTGCTCATGCAGTGTGACCTGGTTGCCCAGCACCATGTCCATGTAGCTTCTAAATATCTCCAAGGATGGAGACCTGACAATGTCCCTGATAAACCTGTGCCAGTGCTTGGTTTACCCTCACAGTGGAAAAAGTGTTTCCTGATGTTCAAGAGGGAACCTCCTGTGTTTTGGTTTGTGCCCATTGCCTCTGGTCCTGTTGCTGGGCACCACTGAAAGGAGCCTGGCTCCTGCACCCTTTGTATCCTTCCTTCAGGAATCTGCATGCATTGATGAGATTCCCCCTGAGCCTTTTCGTCTTCTGTCTGAAGAGTCCCAGCTCTCTGTCCTTACTTATTTGAGAGGTGCTCCAGCATCTAAAGTGTCTTCATTGCCCTTCGCTGGACTCTTTCCAGTAGCTCCATATCTTTGTGTACTGAGGAGCCCAGAACTGGACACAGTACTCCAGCTGTGGCCTGACCAGTGCTGAGTGGAGAGGAAAGATCACCTCCCTTGACCAGCTGGCCATACTTTCCCTAATGCAACCCAGGCTACCATTTTCTGTCTTTGTTGCAATGGTACTTTTCTGGTTCACAGTCAACCAGTTGTCCAATAGGACTCCCAGGTCGTTTTCTCCAAAGCTGCTTTCTAGTTGATCAGCCCCCGCCATACATTGGTGCATGGACCCCAGCATGCAAGGTTGCATGGGATTGTTACTCCCTGGGTGCAGGACTTTTAATTTCACATTGTTGAATTTAATGAGGTTCCTTTCAGCCCATTTCTTCTGCCTGTCTAGCTGCTGAACGGCAGCATGACCTTCTGGCCTATCAGCCACTCTTCCCAGTCTTGTGTCATCAGCAAACTTACTGGTAGTGCACTCTGCCCCATCGTGCAAATCATTAGCGAATTTCCTCCCATTTCTGATGGCCTTCACTAGGGTCTTGCTTGCACTGAGGTAGGTTGTGTAGCCAGTGGTGTGAACTCTGGTTTCCAGAGCTGACCTACTTCTGATTTGTTCAAAATGACCCTGATACACCTGCTGCTTGATGAGAAACACCATTAAAATGAGGTTATTTATCGTTCTGTTTTGTATTACAGCAGTGGCTGCAGTTTTTGTGTGTTGTCATGTCTACAGAAGGCTGTAGATGTGATTTCTAATGTGTCTGGTGCATGCATGCGTGCATATATTTTTTTTAAACCAGCAATGCATGATTATTCCTGCATTTCTACTTTATCCTTAGCTGAAAGAGAAAATAACCTAAGAGGTTTATAAGAATTTGTGTGCTGTAATGTGCTTTTAAGAAAGGTTGCCTGCTATGGCAGCTTCTGAACCTGTACTGTACATCTCCATGAGATTGCTCTCTGTGGTTTCAGGTCAATTTCAGAAGCTGAAATTGAAATTGATCAGAAATCTGAAATTGATAGTGTGATGCAGTTACCATCTGGAAGTGGAGAGGCTGAAAATGTAACTAGAACCAAAGCAAAGTGGCAGCCAGGAAAGCAGGGTCTGACAACAGGATGGGAGGAATTAAGAGATGAGGAGGACAGAAACTGCTTTTTTGATGATGGTCACAACTTTAATCCATGTTATAGAAAAGCCCTTTCAAATAGCTTCCCTTAGAATATAATTGATTCAGGGGAGGGCATGGGCTGGAGGGGTGCGTGAAGGGCACCAGATGGTGCCAATGGCCAGTGCTGTATATGGTGGTGGTGTGATTCTGACCATCTTGCCTCATCCAATGTCTGGGGTACCACAGGACTGAAACAAGAGGGGGATAATTGTCTGAGTCTTTGGTGTGGTTTCAGTGGTTTGGTAATCAGAGGCTGGAGCTGGCAGAGAGAACGATGTAGGAAGGAGCATCTGTTTGTTTCTTCTGGATTTGTTCTTTCTTTGTTCATTTAAGGAGAAAAAGTTATTTGTGTAATTAACATGCAAATAGGTTGCTTATGAAACTGTGAGTTTTGACAGTAATGACAGTGAATGTTCTTTTCTGTGAAGTATAGACAGCACAACTTTAAGGCTGCGTATTGCAGTCACCAATCTGCTATGTCTAGGAAGGCAAGATCGTCCAGTCGTTTCTTCTGTTCATTTTCCCTCACCCTTCACACATCATATGGATATATCGGTTGCAACAATATCATTTGCCATAGGGTATGTGTTTACTAGGAATTTCTGAGTGGCCACCAAACAGATGATTCTATGAATCCATGCTGACTAAGGAAAAAAAAGTCAAATAAATGGCTCATAATTCGACATGTATATAACCTGATATTGCTGCCCAAAACAACACAACCCTAGAAGGAGAACATGAGATAATCTTGCTTCTCTGGTATTCTGCTTAGACGTTCTCCTGACATGCTTAAAATTACTGTAAATAAGAAAACATGTTCTCCACACCCTGTATGAGATGTATTTAATATTAATTTAATAAAAGTTATTTAAGATTGAGAGCAAAATTAGCTTTATTTGTAATGAGATATTTCAGCTTTTTGAAGGGTTTCAGTTTTAATAGGTATTACTGAAAGTCAACTAAAATAATTAATTTAGAAGTTTATGACTGAGAAATAAGATGGTCTTTAATAACTTTTGTATAACCTAAATGGGGAAAAAAGTGCTCAAATATTCATTAGAATGAGACCTGTGACTTTAAGGGTAAAAGTCAGTGTAAATCACAGTTTTGCAAAATTTCTGCTGTCTAATATCTTTGGAACAGAGTATATGCATTGAACTTTTATGTACTTTAGTATGATTTCAGTGTGTTGTGCACCTTTCCTAAATTACATTGGTATAATCTTCAGTTTCAGATAAATGTGTAAGACTTTTTTTCTTGCATTAGTTAATTGCATAACTGCACATTGTGTTAAACATTTTAATTATGAAATAATGTGGAACATTTAGAAATGTACCATTCAAAGGTTCAAGTAAATATAGTACTTATTAGAGCATTCAAGTTTTTTTCATCTATTGTTGCACATAAAATGTACTGTATTGGAATTGTCAATTGTATTTTTTCCTTTGCTCCAATCCTTTTTAATTCTTGTCTTTCTAATTGATTGATTGGTAACTTTTGGTCTTGATAGTCAGAGCTGGGCCTCATTTGGCATACACATGTTTGTTCTGAATGCTGTGTGGTAAAAATCTTACTCCTTTGAGGTTGGTGGCTAGATTGCTTTACTAATCTTATTACTGTATTTTTGTTTTACGTGGTTGCTCAAAACTCTTTTCTGAGTAGTGATGTATGCTTGCTGTAACATACATTATTTCTCTGTGTTTCAAGGAAAAGAATTTCTAGCTACTGTCTTTCAGCTGATACCTCACTATCCTAGAATTTTAATTATTCTTCTGAAGGTTGACTTATGCAGATATCTTTTTTTCATTCTCCATTTTCTTTGGAAACGTCTCCCACCTGCTGTATTTAATTTATAATATTTGTCTATGTCTCAAATAGATTGCTGGTGCTTCATTTTTCTTTTAAAATAATGTGAGGTTTTTGGAAGAATGCATTAAAAATTTTGAATTTAAACAATTAGTTTAGTGGGTAACATGGGAACTGGGAACTTGGTTTTCTGCCATTCGTGCAGTAGATAAATTAAAATATCTTCACCTGTTTTCCCCATAATATGAAATTAAAGATGTAGAAAAGTAGCCATAAACCTTTTCTGTCTTCTATAACAATGTTAATTAATTAGGTTTCGATTTTGATCTGGAGGAACTAAAGCAAATCTTTTTGTCCTAGACCTTGTAACGTTTCAAAACCTTATCAACTGATTATAGTCCAGAGGGGTTAAAATAGTACTAGCTTGCCTCATTATCTTCACTTGAAAATCTTCAGCTTGCTGTCCAAATCTATATTAAAGCCCTTTTATGGGGTCCAATTGAAAGAAGCATAATTCTACTTCAAGCATTAATTAACACTAATAAATTTTTCTTAACTCTTGTACCTTCACCTGATTGTATTTTTCTGTGTAATACAATGCTGTTATTAAATTAAGACAAATGTATACACACATTATTGCCATCTAAACACTTTATTTCCAGTAGCATATAACCTCAATTATTCTTGTATAATGAGGGACATGAGGATAATTTCAATAATAGGGAGCTTGGACGAATGTGGCACTGGTGATGAGATTATATGTAGTTTACAGACTCTTTGCAGAAGAAGTTTCTCCAATGAATGAGATTTACAAATACTGCAAGCAAAGAATATCTGAGGACACTGACACCGTATTGCTTTAAAAAGATAATTTTACTCCAGTTTTACCTTAGGAAAAGGGTTAGCCTTCAGTGGTGAAGCCTTGCTGTTTTATGTAGCCCCTTTGAACTGCGTTAGTGAATTGTCTTTGTGCCTTCCTGCTTGCCATCTTCTAGTCAGTTTTCTAAAGAAATCTTGTTAAGGAGCTGATCTGAGTGAGAAAGACAGGGAGGAAAATATATTTGTTATTCAAGTAGTCGAAAGTTGCTGATTCTGGTTTACTGATAGAAGGCTACCTGAGGTAGATGGTACGATGACTATGGCTAATATCTGTGGACTTGTTTATCTGAAGAAATTAATAAGCTGTAAATTACAGCCTACCTTTACAGCTCATTAGTATGTTTGTGTGAATTCCCAGTAGGAATGCTTTCTCTGCAAGTTGAGAATGTGTTTCTGTGAGGTAGCTTACTCAATTTTGAGGAGTGAGTTTCCTTAATCCATAAAAATGCAGCTATGTTGGGTGTGCTGTAAATCCACGTTGGATGTGCTGTAAATCCATGCTTCATCTTTTCATTAACTTGCCTGTGTAGCCACGCCTGAAGTTGGCTAAAACTTCTGTATCTTTATTACTTGGGCTTCATGGTCTCAGGGTGTTTCTACAAAGATAGCCTGAAATGCACTTGTATTAGACAAGAAAAAGTAAGGTAAGTAAAGAAAAGTGATATTTCTTGTCCTCTGCCCATTCCACTAGTTTGAAATGCTCAATACTTATGTTAGCAGAGCTCAATATTCAGGCCTGGAAGGAAGAGGGAGGTCATCTTTATGATCTCATTCATCCTCTGGGGAGCTGGTGTCTAGTTTTGGAAATTTCTTGTTCAATCCAGGTAAGGATAGTTATCACGTAGTCAATTAGAGTTGCAACTGGATAGCCTTTTTTCTTGAGATAAAAATTATTTCCAAAGCTGTTGGAAGCTGTTTTTACTGTAGAAAAGATTAACTTCTTAACTCTGTTCAGTATATTAGCTGGTTTCTGTAGTGACACTATTTTTTTTAATTATAAAGGCAGTATAATTTGAAGAGGATGAAGCTGGATTTTATTCCTCCTTTGATGATGGGGAATGTTTTCATGTATCATGGCTTCTTCCTTGAATACAGGCAGATTTCCTCCAGTTCAAGAAAATTGTTGTTTCTTAAGGACCAGGTAACAGAAAGAAGCATGCAGTTCCCTTTGAGATTAAGTTCTGCCCTTGTGAATCTGCTGACCGCACTTAGGAAGGAGCTTGTCAGAAAAGTTGATCATAGCAACAGCTGCTCTTTATTTACTAAACCTGATCTGGCAGTATTGATGTATGTGAGTGTAATGAAATACTGCTGTGTCAGGAGTGGATGCCAGTAGGTATCGTTTCCTGCAGATCTCACATAGTCATGCGTTCTTCCAGAGACAGAGGCTAACTCACACTGAGGACTTGACATAGGCCTTGCTGAGGAGGAAAGTGTAG
>NW_010118234.1:0-35370 GCF_000699245.1 Pterocles gutturalis | reverse complement strand
AATCTCCCCTCTCTTAGTTTAAAACCATTCCCCTTTGTCCTGTCACTATCAGCCCTGTAAACAGTCACTCCCCCTCCTGTTTATAGGCTCCCTTCAAGTACTGGAAGGTCGCAATGAGGTCTCCCCGGAGCCTTCTCTTCTCCAAGCTAAACAAGCCCAGTTCCCTCAACCTTTCTTCACAGGAGAGGTGCTACAGCCCTCTGATCATCTTTGTGGTCTTTCTCTGGACCCATTCCAAGAGCTCCACATCCTTCCTGTGCTGGGGACCCCAGGCCTGGACACAGTGCTCCAGATGGGGTCTCACAAGAGCAGAGCAGAGGGGGACAATCACCTCCCTCTCCCTGCTGGCCACCCCTTTTTTAATGCAGCCCAGGACATAGTTGGCCTTTCGACCTGCAAGCGCAAACTGCTGGCTCATGTCCAGCTTCTTGTCCACCGGGACCCCCAAGTCCTTCATCTGCAGGGCTGCTCTCAAGGAGTTCTTCTCCCAGTCTATAGATGTACCTGGGATGCCCCAGCCCCAGTGCAGCACCTTGCATTTGCCCTTGTTGAATCTCATTAGGTTCTCATGGCCCCACTTCTGCAGCCTGTCCACCAGGTCCCTCTGGATGGTATCCCTTCCCTCTATTGTAACGACTGCACCACTCAGCTTGGTGTCATCTGCAAATTTGCTGAGGGTGCACTTGATTCCCTCATCTGTGTCATTGTCAAAGATGTTGAGGAGCACCGGTCCCAAGACAGACCCTTGAGGGACACCACTTGTGACTGGCCTCCACCCAAACATAGAGCCATTGACCACATTGTTGGTTTTGATTTGGAATTAGTAGAGAGCACAGAGGGTAAGAAGATAACTTTGGATTTTCTGCTGTCTGACCTAGAGGGCTGGGCTGCTGCTTTCCGTAGTTTCAAAATATAGCTGCTAAGAAGAGTGGAAGGAGTAGAGAAGGTGGTGGTGTATTGCACAGTGCCGCTTTATAGTGCTGTATTATGGGTCCTATAGAAAATCCAATCTGTCCTAGTGCTGAGAATTACTACACAAAAGATGAAAGGAGATTTATTTAGAGCAGCTGGTAGTTAAGCTGTGGCAAGATTGCCAGATTATACTTTCAGTTTTTGCTGAAATTGCCAACTTAGTTGGCTCCCTTGTCAATGTGAAAATGCAGCTGCTGGCAATGCTTGCTTGCAGTGTGCCTGTGCAGCAGAAGGAACCAGCAGAAGGGATACAAAGGATTGTAGGATATTGTAAGAAGTCAAAAGAATAGTAGAGCTTTGTCTTCAGTGGATAAGAGAAAGAACGTGCAGCAGTGTAGTTGTAAGGAGGAGCTTGAGTAGAATGAAATGATGCACGTTGTAAAAAAGCTTTGTTGGTGCTGTGACCTACTTAGTGGATTGCTGTCTTCAGTTGATTCCTTTGCTGCTAGTGAAAGTTAGGTGCTAGAGTTGCAAGACTGACTGATACACTACAAAAAGTCCAAGTTTATTTTCACCACATGTTCAAATACTAAGAAATTCTGTGAGGTTGTTCAATTAAGATAGCAACTTTGCTGAAGACACCAAACTAATCACACCAGACAAGTCCAAAGAGAGCAATAGGGAACATGTTGTTTGTAATAGATTATACTGTTTGACCCTTCTGTAATCTATGGGTTAGGTGGGAATTCAGGAGGAAGACAGACTAGTGACCTGCAGGATGAAGTCACCTGCTCGTTTTTCTGGTCTTCTTCTCTGTAGAACCATTTTACTTGATCCTTCTAAAAAGAGCTTTGAGGAATCTTAATTTTCTTTTCTTCCTCTTGCAAAAAAGACCTGCCCTTTTCCTCCAGCACATAAATTGTAGTTGAGCACTTTTGAAGGGTCTGTGTTTTAGGAATGTTTTTCCTTGTATACCTCTTTACGTTACCATGTTTTATTTCACGTGATAGTAATAGGTGTTCAAAATTCCCTTTCATTTTGGGGATGGATTTGCAGATGCCTGCTTGCAGCTTCATACTTCTTTTTCTCAGAAACAATTATTTAAATTATTTAGTCTTGGGGAGTCCTGGAAAGCGTGGGATGGCATAAGGAGGAACAAACATTTCTAGTTGTATGAAAATGACGTGAGCTCCCCCACTTCACTTTCCCTCTCTTTGCCATAGTTTTTTTTTTTTTTAATTTAAGATTGTCATAGCATGAGGACAGATGTGAAAAACAGGAATTAATAATGGAATATGTACTCATAGTACTATTGCATAAGTTACATGTTAATCCATTACAAGTCAGTTGCTATTTTCCCTTGTTTTTTCTGTCCTTGTTAGGAGTCAAGCTCTAAGTCAAATAGTTAACTGTGAACATAGGCATCCTTTGGAAGGATACTGTAGAATCAGGTACCACAGCTGGCATTTTATTTCTGAAGCAGTATGGATTTAAAGATATCTTGTGCTTTATGTTGTGCCTAGCTAGTATCATTTTGAGTATGAAAGGACACCGTACAGACTGCAAAATGCAGCAGATGACTTCTATAACATATGGTTACCTTTTCATTAATTATTTACATAGAACTTTTGCTGATGATACGAAAGTGGGAGGAGTGGCTGACATGCCAGAAGGCTGTGCTTCCATTCTGAGAGACCTAGACAGGCTGGAGATTTGGGCGGGGAAAAATTTAATGCAGTTTAACAAGAGCAAGTGTAGAGTCTTGCATCTGGGCAAGAACAACTCCAGCTGCCAGTACAAGTTGGGCACTGACGTCCAGGTACCAGTATAAGTTGGGTACTGACCTGTTGGAGAGTAGTGTAGGGGAGAGGGACCTGGGGGTCCTGGTGGCCAGCAGGATGGCCGTGAGCCAGCACTGTGCCCTCGTGGCCAAGAAGGCCACTGAGGGGGTTGGTCAGTAGGTCGAGAGAGGTTCTCCTCCCCCTCTACTCTGCCCTGGTGAGACCGCATCTGGAGTATTGTGTCCAGTTCTGGGCCCCTCAGTTCAAGAGGGACAGGGAACTGCTGGAGAGAGTCCAGCGCAGAGCCACAAAGATGATGAAGGGAATGGAGCATCTCCCTTATGAGGAAAGGCTGAGGGAGCTGGGTCTCTTTAGCCTGGAAAAGAGGAGACTGAGGGGTGACCTAATTAATGTTTATAAATATGTAAAGGGTGAGTGTCAGGAGGATGGAGCCAGGCTCTTCTCTGTGACATCCAGTGATAGGACAAGGGGCAATGGGTTCAAGCTGGAACATAGGAGGTTCCACTTGAATATGAGAAAAAACTTCTTTACAGTGAGGGTGACAGAGCACTGGAACAGGCTGCCCAGAGAGGTTGTGGAGTCTCCTTCTCTGGAGACATTCAAAGGCTGGCTGGATGCGTTCCTGTGTGATCTCATCTGGGTGTTCCTGCTCCGGCAGTGGGATTGGGCTAGATGATCTTTCGAGGTCCCTTCCAATCTCTAACATTCTGTGATTCTGTGAACTTCTGTTCATCGTACGTCTCAAAATAATTAAAGAAAATAATGAGTAGTCATGAGATGAAAGTGAGCAGATTTCTTCTATTAATTTTTTTTCCCTTATGTGTTATTCTTTCTCTGGGAGGACTATATGAGAATATGACTGGGCATGTTCTTCCTTAAACATGTGTATGAGTGTTAAAGTTTAGAACCATAAGGATTAATTAAGTTGAAAAAAATCTAAAGACAAATTTGAGAAAGCTAAATCAAGGAAGGCTGTTAAATGTAATGGCACATTTTTAGTGGTGCCTACTTATTGTTCACCTTAGAAAAAAAGAAAAGCTGGAAGGGAGGGTGGAAAGTTAGGAGTGTGGTAAGTCAACCTCAACTAGTTGGTGGGGAAAAAGAGATGATAAAAGGAAGATAATAAATATGTAAATGTTGAAGTAGAAGTTCTGAGGAAAAGAAGTTTAAAAGAAAGAATAAAATTTCACATTTAAGTTTTAATAATGTAATTTCATTAATAAATTAATTTTGTTTCTACTTAAGATGTCAGGAATACATTTAAAGTCATTGCTTGGGGGAAAATACTTCTATTTTTCATAAGTTCCAGTTATGTTGATTGTGTTAATTTTTTTTTTAGTGTGGTATATTACAAGTGTACTACTGAACTGTGAAAGTTGCTGATAAAGAATTCAATGAAGAAAGCACAGAATGTAGTGTTTATTTTTTACCCTGGTCCTTTTGGTAGTGGTAGTTGAATGCATGTCTGTTTGTTGCTGTCATATATGGACACCATTAATATTGTGATGCAGACACTTCAGATTTTTTGTTAAGTATGTCAACAGACAGTGACAGAAACAAGGAGCGGTGTTGCATTTCTGTATCATTAGCAGTAGCAATGAAGGATATGTGTGTTAGCTTTGTGTTTCTGCTAAAATGATTTTTAGGGTTATTTGATAAATTTTCAGTAGGTGTTTGAGTTAACTTCTCAACCTGAAGTAAAGCCCACTTTTATCTACGTTTTATGAACCTGTATAGAGGCCGGTATGCAATACTGTATCAGTAATGCAGTCTGATCAAATTTTGAGCTGGAGAACTATGAGGGTTTTTTCCCCCTTCCACCGCAGAAATCTAAAAATTTGGAGAACACTTAATGCAGTAGTAGCATGTACAACTGTTGTTTTGTAGTCCTTTCTGCATTCTTTTTACATAGTGGATTAAAAAAATCTTTCACTGAAGACTGGAAGTTCAGTTATGATGTCTGCAACATCAAACAGTCTTTAACTCCTGGTAGTTGTATCCTAATGTATACTCTTTCTGGAAACAGCCTCCTAGTATTAAAGAGTTATGTTTTTGTTGCTTCTTTGACTGTTCCATATCCTCGTATACGGTCTGAATTCACACTGGATAAAGATGAAATTTAAAAACTTTGTATCTCTTCACATGAAGTATTGAACGATAATTATAACATACTGCCATGAAAAGATTCTGAGGTGTTCAGAGATAAAACAAAAAAAAGAAAGACTATTTTCCCCCTTCACTGTTGATCTGTAGTTTTTGTAGCTTAATTTTCTTAGTTTGAGTTGGCATGTGATTTTGCTTTTTCTGCAGATTGATATGAAGATATCATAGGCCAACAAACAATTTGACATTATTAGGCAAGAAAAAAATTATATTGTGTTGTAGCTAAAGAGATGCCATGGGAAAGGATAAAAACAAATTCTGAAATGACAGTCCTCTTAAACATCAAAAGACTTGCTCCAGCAAGTCCCAGTGGTTCTTTCTTCATATGTACTGTTTCCTGGAGCATTCTGGGCTTCAGCAATATACAAAGGATACTCTTTGATTCTTCCCAGCTAAACAAAAGGGTAAAATCAGATTCCTTTGATTTTCTTAGAGCAAATTCCCTTCTAGAATACAGTTTTCTTTCTCGTATTTGTAAGCTTATTCATGGTAAAAACCTTTGGAAGTGTACTCCAGTGGTTTAGTTATGAGGTTTTTTATAATTCTTGAGCACCAAGCTGTTAAAAGCCCCTGGAATGTTGCTTTTGTCCTGTTGTATTCAAAGAAGTATGAGTGCAGTCAATGCAAAATGTAAGTTGAGATTGTTCTTGTGTAGCATTAGCCTGTCTTTCATGGTATCTAGACAAAAACAGTAGATAATGTGGGAATACATGAATTCCTGATGAGAGTTTTTAGCTGGAGAAGTCTGTCAAAATAACCTCATGTGGGAAGTTTCCCCATGTGTTGATCAGCTATGGTTTTTTTCT
The DNA here is from genome assembly GCF_000699245.1 of Pterocles gutturalis. Taxonomy (NCBI): domain Eukaryota; kingdom Metazoa; phylum Chordata; class Aves; order Pterocliformes; family Pteroclidae; genus Pterocles; species Pterocles gutturalis. The sequence goes on along the minus strand of NW_010118234.1, from coordinate 29,687 downwards.
GCTGTTTCACTTGCCTACCTGAGTAGGGTGGTCTTTTAGGAATACTGCTTGTATTCTTTGCTGTAAGAAATCAGTCTTTACTCTCTTCCTCCTATTGTATAAGGTAGTTCATAGGTTGAGGAAGCAAAGTGCAAAACCAGCTGCAAAGGCAGATGATAATTTACTTAATTGTCTTTATCTCAGAAATTCTGTTTTATAACCCTTACTCCTACCTAGTCATGGCTCCCTAGTAATACTCCTGTTTTTCCCCTTCTTTATAAGCATGTGAAATGAGAAGATGTGAGAGTAAAGGTTTGATTCATTTAGAGGAAAAGATAAGAGCATACAAAGTGGTACCCAAGAAAAATGCTTTGAAACGTAGCATAATTATTTCCATGTGGACATAACTTACCTAAATAATGTTTTACTACTGCTGCAGTAGATGACTTTGTAGACTACTTAGGTGAGTTTGCTGCTAAGTATTTGATATGATGTATTTGCCTTTTGATTTATTTGAAGTCTTAAGTGGGTCAGTTGTGGGGATAATCTGTCTGATTATCATGCAAAGTAAGCTTATTTGAGTTTAAAATTTAATCTCAGCAATATGAAACAAACATTTGAAATAGCTAGTTGCACTTTTGTAACTTCATGTTGCCATTCATGCTCCAAATTGCTGGAAAACTTCCCATTCCAAACAGGACCCAAAGATGTTTGATTTCACTTCAAAAATACACATATGCTTACTAGTTTCTGCGCAGTGTATAATGAAACTAAATAGTAACACGATGTAGCTTGTGTACTCAAAAGAGCCTTAAAGAGCTGGAGTTGCACTGGGAGATTTTGTGAGAGCATGTGTTTGTGAATTTTTAACTCTGTTAGAGCCAATAGGCTCTTTCAGGTAGATAGAATTTCTAAGTGTGTTTTTTGAACATAGACTTTGTCTTGATAAATGTTAAACAAGTAGTAATGAGCTGGAAGGGAGACTCAAAGGAGCTGCTCATTCAAATTCTATGAGGACCTGAGGAGTGGGAGGGAGGAAAACAAAATAACTGATGCTTTCCAGGGTAATGTGGATTCATACCTTTTTAAAGATGCAACTAAATCATCTCTGCCAGCAACAGTTTGTTGCTGTAACTGTAATAATGTATCTGAAGAGCAAATATTTTGCTTTTTAAATAGTGTAAAATTGAGCCTGGTGTCTGGTAGGTTCAAAATATGAAAAAGGGGAGTCCTTAGTTGGGAGGAAGTCTCTTTATTTCATTATCCCTTCCTTAACATCTGCTGATAATAAACTAGGCTGAGAAGGTTTATGCACGGGGTTATGTCAGTGAGAAAAATTTCATATAAACTTCTGAATCTGAAATTCAGGTTTAGTTTTTCTTTGGAGGAAATGGAACAATGACTATGAATCTGTAGTCTTAGGCAAACTTTGACTGGAGTCTGTTCAAAGTGCCAGTGCTGTAGAATGAGCCTCTCTAATGGAGTTGTATTATAAAAAATAAACAAGTACGCTGTAGGTTCAAGATTAAATTACCAACTAAACACTGTTTTAAATACAGGCTAGTTCTGTGGGGGTTTTTTTGTCTGCTTGGTTGGTTGGAATTAATGACATCTGAGGCAAAAATCAAAGATATGAGAATATGAGTTTTCTATATTTTCTTTTACTTTTCTCTCAATTTTTGTTCACATTTTTTCCATTCTCTTCAATTCACATTCACTTTCTTTTCCATGTTTTTAAAGAACACTGTTAGGAAATACATGATTTTGTATATTCTTGAATTCTACTGTGGTTGCTATTGAGTATGAAGTACAACAAAGATAATTTTTTTTTCTTGAAAAAGTTAAATTTTTAGTGTGGGAAAAAAATATCCTTCATGCTTCCCAACACTATTTAATAAACATTATCTGTTCATGGTTGCTTGTTTTCAATATTTGCTACAGAACTTAGCTGGATAGTTACCTTTCTCATATGCTGAACTTGTTGCAATATTTATTCTTGCTTCGACTTATTTTTTGCGATGTAATGTGGTATGGGGTGTTTTTTTTAATTTATAAGAAATTTTACCATATTTGTAACAGTCTGTGGATAGAAGTAGTGGTCAGAAGTGTAAAATAAGCTTACTAAATATGGAAGAACAACGTATAGGAAACATTTGGAGATGGTGGTAGGAGAAATAGAACAATAAAAATATTTGTAAGGAAGGTGAGAATGTGATGTGTAGAAAAAGAGAAGAGGTCTACAGATGAGAGGCAGACATTCAGAGTAATTTGGAAAAAAGTTACAACAAAGGTCTCTGTTAAAAAGTAAAAAAATGAAACAAACAAGGAGGGAAAGATACAACCACACAAAGAAATAGTCCTATATTTTTAATGACTAAGACATTTGCTGAATATATAGATAATTTCACTGCACATCTTCATTTATATTTTTCACATGCCTTACTGTCACGAGGTCACTAGTGGTTTAAATAAGTATTGATGAAGAAATTATTTCGGCCAACCTTAATCTTACAATCAGATATGTGAAATTAATGCTTTTTTATATGATTTAAGTCTGGTAATACTGAAAAAGTTAGTTTATTGACTATTAAGCTAGTTGTCAAATGTTACAACATAGTGCAGTAGAAAGGCCAGAGAAGAGTTACTTTATGCTCGTTAATTGTGCAGAGTAGGGAGAAGAGCGTGCATATCTTGAGGAGCTGGTATTCAAACTGGTATTCAGGTTCTCAAAATTGCCCTGTCCTTCTGTGGTTCTCTGTTTGTGAACAGTTTCCTTGTGCAGTGTGGGTGCTCTAGGTGCCAACACACTGACAACTGTTCAACGTGAGGAGCAAGCCCTGCGTATCCCTGCACAGCTTACTTTGTATATAGGGCTGCTACCTGTCATACCTGTGTTTCTCCTTGGGAGTGAGTTACTTTGAGTTCAGTGGGGACATAGTTACATTTTTTTTCCCTGATTGTTGTATGTAGGTTTAAAATGAATGGATATGACTTCAAAGGTGTTGTTTTACATGTTTTTTTCTCAGGCCATTTTCATTCTTTTTCATGCCTGACATACACATGGATCAGATTTAACCATCTGGAGGCTGAAAACCGTTATGTATGTTATCAGCAGTATTGTAGACTAATCTAAAGGTATATCCTTTTGTTGATCATTTTTTATGTTTCTGAATACATTTCGCTGAGTTTGTATATTAAAGGCAAAACAGTTGCAATTTTGTCCTGAGATAAAAGTTTCATTTGTTTTTTGCTACAGTTACAGTGTTATTACTAAGAAAATGTTTTAGATGGATGTCATTTTAATTTAGGAAGGGAAGGGGCAAAACAGACTTCTGAAGAAAAATGCAGAGTTCTAATATGCTTCTAAGAGTGAGGGTGTTTTAATATGAAAGTCATAATAATAGAATGCAAGTTCCTAGCACAGAAAGTTGAAGTTGCTTTGTGATGGCAGTGAGACTTTACTATGTATGGGTACACTAAATTGTTGTCTGTGTTGAACAGAGTTGTATTGTTTTCCTTGACCTGCGGATGCAGACTTAATTCCCTTTTTACAACTATTTTGTATCATAATCTTTTCGGTTCTGTCACTTAGTAGTTATTTCTCATTATCTTAACGAATTCTAGAGAATTTGGAACGTACTTTGTCTTGATTTTTGGTACACTAAAAGTGCAAGTGAAAGTGTTCTAATGTATTCTTAATCCGTAGGCACAACTATAGCTTCTGCAAATGTCTGTCTTACGTCTAAGCTTGACTGAATAATTTCTGTTCAGTTCTGTGTTTCTGGGCTCTTTTGTTTAGTAGCAGCAAGATATTAAATTCCTTGTTGACATTACTTTGTCATATAGTCATGCAGTTTGGTTATGATTAAAGTACTTATGAAATGAAAATAATGCTGTAAAACTACATATGTCAGATTGTTACATTTCATAGGTATAAAATGCACAGGTATAAAATACAGTGTATGCATATTCTTTTACACTTGCTTTTTGTCTATTAAGAGAGTATTTTTCTTTTAAATAGAGACTCGCAGAACAGGAGCAGGAGATAAACAACTTAATACAGAGAAAAACTGCTGTGGATGAGGAAAATGCCCGTTTGAAGAATGAATTCAGTAACTTGAACCAGAAATTTAGAGATAAAAGCCAAGAACTTAAGGTATATTGACTTGTACATAGTTTCGTAAGTCTGTAGCTTTGAAGTAGTTCTTTAAGCAATGTCAGCTTTTGTGGCACAGAAAGTGACAAGGTTGGAGAAAAAAATTGCCTTAGGCCTTGCTATACCTTACTGTTTTCTCACATACCAACTCCGAGAAAGATGCTTTAGAGACAAGAATCCAAGCTTTATAACTTCCAGATAAATAGTTAATGATGGAAATGGAGCAAAGAAAGTAGGAGTGTGAAGATGTGGCTTCTTGTAATTAGATTCTGATGGGACTGGCATTATTAATTGATAAAGCCGAGGTCTGGGAGGATATGTCTGTGTGGGTCTCAAAAATAGCTGGGGACAGCATCAAAGGCAGCTTGATCAATTAATGGGCTCTTTGCAAATGTGTACTCATCAAAGCTGTCATCCAGCTAAAAAATATGACCCTTCCACCTGCATGAAAGAGGCCAATAAAAGTACACAGGTGACCTTGGCCATCAAATATAGAAGAAGCTGCTGTGAGGGTAAAACGGCACAGTTTATATTTGCTGATTAGTTCTCACTTTTTTTGTTTATCGGCCCTTGTGGTACTGTTCTACAGGACACTGAGGAGTGTGCACAGAAGAAGGAAGAGCAAAGAAGACTGGTTATAAAAAACCTGGAGGAGGAAAATAAGGGATTAAATACATGCTGTGCTGACCTGCTACATGACCTGGAGAAACTGAGGAAGCAGGAAGCACAGTGGAAAACAGAAAAATCTGGCAGTGATGCCAGAATAAAGGTACGAAGTGGAATGGACTGCTGGATGTTATTTCAGAATTAACTTCTCCAGACATTTGCACTACAAGTTGTTTTCCTTAAATCACAAGTTATATATTCAAATTTACCAGTGGGGACTTGCATTCATTTACATTTCTTCACTTAAGACCCACAGCTTTTTAAAAATTGATGTTGCAAAGCAGGAATCTGACTTCAAATAGTCATCTTAAAATGTAATCATTAGAAAATAAAAGATACTGTATTTTAAGATAAAAATATATATACGTGAAATATTAAAAGCTTAAAAGTGTTATCATTCACTCTTTTTTTTTTCTCAATATGTAATTTACTTACCTATAATTTGGATGTAGTAGACTTGGTATTTGTTGTAAAATACACTTTAAAACTTCAACTGCAGTTTCAAATAAATTGTTTCCTAACCTCCAGAGGGCTCCACTCTGTGAGAGGCCCTATTACTGCATATAATATACTAAAAAGCTGTTTTCACTGTTTATGATAAAATGGAAAAGGAAATAATTGAATACATTGTGCAGAATATTGTATCTTCTATTTAAATGACACTTTGTCTTGTTTGCTGGTGAAAATGGTCAAGTTCTTTTTAAATTCCTGTAAGAAATAAGCCACAAACATGGTATCAAGGTGTTTGATGGCTGCTTATATACACGTCTAGTTAGTGGATTCTTTTTATTTACATGGCTAATAAACACAATGCTGTGCTCTTTTATACTGTCATAATACGTGATCTTCTGGTATATTCAATGCTGTAACTATCCAATCAACATCTTGCCCAGAAACATCTTCTTTTCTCCACTAGCAATTCAACGGTTTTTGTGACACTTCTGATTGTTGTGCTGATCGAAATCCTTTGTAAAGAGCTTCATTCAGATCTGTTAACTTGGTGTCCTGGGTACAGCTGGGATAGCTTTCATTTTTACAAGAAGCTGGAAGGGGGGCACAACCAGAGTAGCTGATCCCAGCTAGCCATGGGGATATTCATGCTGTCCTGCTGTCACGCCCGGTATATAACTGTCGGAACTGGGGGAGGGTAGGTATTTGCAGCTTGGGAACGGGCTGAGCATCGGTTCTGGGTGGTAGGCAATTGTGTCATGCATCACTCAGATATATATATATATATATAGAAAGAGAGACATATATATATTCTTATTAGTATTATTGTTAGTTATTATTTTCTTATCTTTTTTTGTGTTGTGCTATTTAACCTGTCCTTATCCCAACTCACAAGGTTCCACCTTTTCTTCTTCCAATTCTCCTCCTCATCGCACGAGGGAGAGGGGAGACTGAGCAGTCACGAAGTGCTTATTGCTGGCTGGCCTTAAAACCATGACACATGGGAAATAAAGTTCTTGCAAACTGAGGCCTTTGGAGTGGTTGTGATGAAAGGATTGTAGGATTCCAAGGACAATTAATGGTTTATTGATACTTGGAGGAAAAAAAATCTCGCGTGTACTAAACTGATTTAATAATTTTCAAGCTGTCAAATGTAGTGCTTGTAATATTGGATAAAATATTGAAAATACTTGTTACCCACATTTTCACTGAAAACAGTCAGAATAATTTTTAGTGTATCTGTCTTTCTGGCTGATGAGGTGTGCTCAAGAGAGAAGGGTGCATCACAGCCACGTAATTCTTGGGATGGGAATAAGTAGTGTCGGTGTTTCAGAGGGTGGGGTCACAAGCAGGTTAAGGTGCTGTCTTGGTAACTTTTTGAGATGGGTATTCCCTGAACCAACCACGAATGACACACAGCTGGATCTGCTGTTCACAAACAGGGAAGATCTGATTAAGGAGATAGTAATCAATGTCAGCTTTGGCTATAGCCACCACGAAGTTGTGAAGACCAAAATCCTGAGAAGATGAAGGAAGGAGAGTATTACAGTACAAGCCTGGAATTAAGGGGGAGAGTCTTCAGCAACAACAGGGAACTGATAGGTAGAATCCATCAGAAGCAGCACTGAAGGGTAAAAGAGCTCTGGAAAATTATCAAGTCTTTAAAGACAGCTTCCTCCGAGCCCAAATAGGGTCCACTCTGATATTCAGGAAAACAAGTAGATGTATCAGGAGACCAGCTTGGCTAAACAGAATTAATCACCAAACTCAGGTGTAGGGTGGGGGTGGAAAACAGTGTTCAGGAAGTGGAAACAGTGAAGGCTACAAAGGAGGAGTTCAGAAACATTATCGGGGCACTCAAGGGTGGTGGTGAGTTGAGACTTGTCAGTGATGGCAGGTGTAACAAGAGTTTCTTACATTCTTTAGTAGTGAAAGGTTGAACAAGGAAAATGGGGGGTGTTGCTGAAAGGGAAGGATGAATTAGTGACAGCAGGTAATAGATACAGTAGGGGTACTGAATGTTGTCTTTGCCTCAGTCTTCTCTAACAAGATTCCCCCAAGCATTTGTGTATAGAGGCAGAGTTTAAGGAGAGGTACTAAGAGTCGATGAGTTGGGAGATACCTGAGAGAACTTGACTAGCACCCATCAGTGGACCAGCTGAATTGCATCCAAGGGTGCTGAGAGAATTGGCTGATGTCACTGTCAGGTTGCTACCTACCATCTTTCAAAAGTAATAGAGATCAGGGGAGGTCCCTGATGAAAAGGCTAATCTAAGAACAAAGGTTGGTTGATCTCACTTCAGTCCCTGGGAATATCACTGAGAAGTTAATCTAGGAAGTAATTTCTGGCTACATAATTGAGGAAGTGACTAGAAACATCATGGATTTACAGAGCGTGAATAGTTCCTGAGCAACCTGGTTGTCTTTTGTGATAAAGTGATTGTATCTCTGGACAAGAGGAGAGATTAGATGTGATTGACCTTAACTTTAGCAAGATTTTTGACACTGTCTTGCTGTACTCTTGTACCCAAGTTAGGATATTACAGCTGGATAGGTGGACAACAACATACTTAAAAGAACTATTCTGATGTTTGGGTTGAGAGAGCTGTGGTTAATGGGTTGTACCCTGTAGGCTGGTAGTAAGGGGTGTACTGCAGGATCTGTCCTGGACTTGTTTAAAATCTTTACCACTGACCTGGAAGAAAGGACAGCAGGCTTGCTAATGGAGTTTGCAGATGATAGCAAACTGGGGGAAAGTGGATGTGCTTGAGGGCTCTGCTGCTATCCAGGGGGACCTTTGAAACAGGCCAACAGGAGCCTTAACCAGGACAAATGATAAGTCTTGCCCTAGGAAGACAGAGCCCTGCAGCCATACAGGGACTGCGGATCAGCTCTAGGGGACAACCCGAGGCACTGATGGACAGCAAGATGCATTGGGGCCAGCCCCATGCACACAGGCAGCAACGAGGGCCAGCAGCACCTGGAGAGGCATGAGCCAGGGCATGGCCCTGAGAGCCAGGGGAGGAGCTGACCCCCTCTGCTCAGTACTCTAGAAACTAGACCCATTTTTTGGATGCAGTAGAAGAAAGACATTGGTAAACTGGCTGAAAGTGAGACAGTGGGGCTGGAGACCTTGCCTTATGAGGAAAGGCTGTGGGATGGGCTGGTTCAGCTGGGAGAAGGGATGGCTCTGGATCTGGGGCCATCCGACAGCATCTCCAGCACCAGCAGGAAGGCATGGAGAAGACACAGCCAGGCACTTCACAGCTTTTGACAGGGGCTGTGGCTGGAGACCTCTCCAGGTCCCCATCAGCCTCCGTGTGTCCATGGGTCTAATGCCACAGCTTCTGTCAATTTGTTTGTTTGCCTTTCGATGTGCTGTGACTATTGACTATACACATTTGCTAGAGGACAGAATTAGGTGAAGTTCATTATCTCACAAGACTATTGCAAGAATTGAAAAGCATATTAAAAATACCATCTGCAAGAGGGAAATATTAGATTTGACCTCTAGGAAGTAGTAGTATGTTGTCTCATCATTTTTTGTCAATATTTTGTAAAATAATTCGTAAAAACACATGAATTTATTTTTTAAGTTCATCACTGTTTCTACATATACTCTTCCTGTAAATATTTGCTTAAAAATTTAAGTTTCAGTTTGAATTAATTTCTCCCTCTGTTCCTGACACTCCCCATTTCTATTACTTGACACTTGAGAATCGATATTGGATGCCAGATTGGCTCTTAACAGGATGCTTATAAACAATAAAGAATAATAATTTCCTTATCCACAGAGGCCAAATATGACATTATCACACTTCAAGATATTGGGCTGCAGATGATGTTCTAATATATACACCCCAATATAACATGTCCCTGAAGTGCTTTAAAAAAGTAATTCATGAGCAAATTCAGTAATGGAATTGTATTGTTCTCAAGTGATTGTAAAAATGATTATAGATAAAAATAATTTGAATGGAAAACTGATATCCCCTTCTGAAAGTCAGTTCTGCCTCACAGCCTTGAGTTTGGGAGTTGAACCAGCATCTCTTTTTGTACACGTTTTTCAGTAATAAGCACTATATTTAACAATATTGTAGATGATGTTGTATACAGACACTATTCCTGTTAGTCTTCTATAGCTGTGGAAGAATAAAATGAAACCTTATTAATGTGAGCTACCCCAACGTTGTTTCTAAAATGTGTATTAAATGACAGCAATGCTAGGTCTAAACAACAGATTCTTCTTTTGGAAAAGTTGCCCTCTGCCCAGAGACGGATCTAAGTGTTAACAGCCCAAGGCTTTTTTAGTCTTTAAACCATTTTCTTTGCAGAAGAGTGTTACTTGTCACTTTCAAATATTGTTTTTTTCCAGACCTACTATAAACTGAATTGGGGTATAAAATTCAACTTTTTCAAATTAAGAGTAAAAGCTTCTATGGCTAGTTTGCCCATTTAATGAATATTTCTTAAAAGACTTGTCATATTAGCTGAAATCTGAGTGAGACAGATCAACAGGAAGAGACCATTTAAGATGTCTAAAAGGGTGGCAATAGTGTTTTATTGTTTGTCTTTCCCATATGTAACTTAGTATAAATAATGTGCAGTGTACAAGAAAAAAAAAATTAACATAGGGCTTTGCTTTCTGCCTTAAACTTGTTCTCAAAAATTACTCTTCAGTGCTTCCCAGGGCTTATATCCCCTTTCTGTATCTCCTGAAAGCACCCAAGTGCGAAAGCTGCTAATCAGTCACCTTATACATGGATGTGTCTCCATATTTAAGAATTAATTGGGCGTTTGAGTTACTTTGCTGCTCTTTGGGTAGAGGTTACTTAAGTTATTGTTTAATAATAATAAGATTGTATATTTTCCCAAACTGAGACAGTCAAAAAAGGCTTTGTATGTAGACATAAAAAATGTCAGAGTGTCAGATTTTAAGGGAAGGTGACCTAAAAGGTAGTGTGATTGCTTACTATTTTTGGTTTGGTTTGGTTTGGTTTGGTTTTTTTCGTATGTAGCAAAGTACTTTTAAAGTACCTAAAGTCTGAAGGTGAGAGCTTTTAAAGAAGCAGAGAGAGGTGTTCTCATTTAATATGAAACACTCTGAGAAACAGACATTTCTGTCAAGAGGAGCCTGGGATTTTAGTATCACTGAAAAATGAGAGCTTTATTGTGGTGGGACCTTGAAAAAATACTTTCATTTCTGTCATAATACGTAGCAAGAAAAAACATGAAAATGAAGCTTCTGTATTTGAAACTGACTTTCTAAGGGTTGAAGCTACAAATAACAAAACCTTAGCGTTAATTCACAGTGGGTCCGTAATCTATGCACGACTATGTTGCCTCATGCTTTGTCTGTGTATTATGCTTTTCATGTTTGAAGTTCTTTTAAATTCACCTTCTCTCTGATTTTTCTGAGTTTATAGTTCTTAGGCTTGAATAACTTCCTGTAGTATTTTACCTTAAATTATTACTCTGCTATTTATCTTAATTTCATTTTAGTTAGGATCACCACTTTTCATGGCTAGAAATAATGAAAGGCATTTTTTGTGCTTTACTTTCAGTACTCTTACCAAGAAGTATCGTATCTTTTACTGTGTCTTGTATTTTTCTCTAAAATATGCATTTTCTTCCTCATTTAATTTAACAGAATTATTAGATGTTTTGACTTACTATATTTTAAATAGCACTTAGCTTTGCTTTAATATGCTTTAAAAATTCAATTCTAAACAGTTGGTATATACAACTGAAATTAGCTTTAATATGAAAATCACGTTTTGGAGAATTTTTATTTAGCAAATTTTCAGTCTTCATGTTTTTGCAATGAAACTACCTTCTTGGCTAGTGTATCAACGAAGGGGCAACATAATAATTTCGACGTGATTTAAGAAAATTGATATATTCAGAAATTGAGTGTAAAAGATTATAGGTTATTTCATAATTTTAGATTTCTAACTTATGTACCAAGGCTCCACTGAATGTATCCATAGATGATATTTCAGTATACAAACTGTTTGTATAACCAGTCTCTCCTTGCCTGTATTTTCGTGTTTTGCCCTTTCAGTAATGCTTCCAAAAAAAGTCAAGGTTTCAAAATCAATTCAAAAGGTTGAACTGATTGTTAGTTGAAATAAAAATCTGCAAGTTGTGTATGTCACCAAAGAAGTGAAGTACTGAATGGTACTTTTTTTGTGTTTTTAAATTCTGCCGTTATATAACTCCTAAAGTTGTATTTATGACAAAATAATTTGTCGCCTATTCTTTGTATTGTAACCTGCAATGGATGATGAGAACTTCAGCATTGTTAAGATCAGATAATTTTTTTAATCTCTGCCATGAAAAGCCTGCAGCTTGATAGTGTGGAGTGAAAGATAGGCAAAGAGGATTTATTCACAGAAAATATGAACTACTGTCATTTTTGCTTCACATACACAATAACTTCTAGCCAGCGTGGGAAAAAAAAAAAAACAACAGTGAGGAAAAACGCTAAGATTATTTGGCTGTAAGTTATAAATATCTTATTACACTTCAACATATTAATGTATTGATAGAATGAACTGTCTCCTATAATTCTGAAATCTTTTGTTATCTGAGAAAAAATAAAATTTCCTACTCAGCCTTTGAGATTGGATGATGACTGATTAGTCAGGTAGACCATGTATGTATCCTGAGATTTGTCATGAAACACTTGGTTTTTCTACCTCATTCACCCATTAATTTTGCTATTTCCTCACATTAATGTTGCAGTTATTAACATAACGTGATAATTCTTGTCCAAATGCAAAGAATTTGATTGTAGTACACTTCTGATACGTCCAAATATGTATATGCCATTTTAATGCTATTTCAAAGAGAGAGGATTAATTATCTGCTTTTCAGTTATAAAAATGTTTTGATACCGTCAATATTTGAGACACCTTTGCTGGAAGGGAAAAATGTGCATTTCTTCATTTCTTTAGCTAAGTCTATGTGTAAATGGAAGATAAACTAATATGCTGTTGGCCACAGATCAGCCATACTATCCTACTAGGTAGTGTTAATTTTAAATTATTGATGAATCCTGGAATACTTGCATTACTGAGAACAAGTGATTGCGTCTGTGAGTAGTGTAATACCAAGCTAGGTTTAAGGCCATTGTGACCTTCTGGTACTCTGCTCTAGATATTGCTGTAATATTTCTATTTCCATTCTTGCCTCAATCTTGCCTTAAAACACTCTGGGAGAATAGTCATATGAAGCTTTTTAAGGACTGAAGTACCCTTCTAAGTTGCTAATCCTCCAGAGAACTCTAGTAAGGTCACTATGTAGAGATTGAAGTCTTGCTTGAGTGAGCTGCCTTGCTGCTTTATTTCCCAGATATACACTTTGCTGACTAGCTTCTAAAGGAAGGCTTACTGTAAAAGGCCAACTATTGCTTGTTTATATTGTTTTCAACAAGGATTTCCAGAAGCTTTCTTGTATGCTATTTCTTTTCCTGAAGCAGCTGTTCCTTGCACTGAATTAGAAGTGCAAAATCAGAGCAGGTTTAACAACCAGTCTGAAAAATGAATCTGTATGCATGATTCTTAGCTCACATGTGCAATGTTGTGCAGCTTTTTGAGAACTTGAAACAATGTATGTTTTTTATTAGGAATAGTTTTTCCTGTTTGATTTCTACACAGAAAACAAGGCTTAATCAGTTTAATCAGTTCAGTAGCTAAATGGTTCGTGTACTATTGCTTTGCAAAGATTTTATTCAGGATTCTCCTTCCACATGCAGCATGTACATGTCTATATGCATAGATAACACGCATAGTAGATTTTAACTCTTTCTTATACATTGTCTTTAATACATTCCAAACGCTTCCTTTGCAGAATTTGGAAAGTGATTTAGCGGAGGCAAGAGAGCAAATGAAAGAGTTGCACAGTATATGCAGTAACTTGTCATCTCAGGTAGCTGTGAAACAGGAAGAACTCTCCCAAAAGGATTGTGATGTGATCAGAGCTAAGTAAGTATTTAATGATTTCATTACCTTTAAGTCTGAATCTTCTCAAAAAGACTGTTGTTCTACTTACAAAGCAGTATCTTGCATTAGAAGTATTTTTGTGCAAGTGTATTTTCATACCATTCTGTTCTGTGAGGTGTAAAGCTCTTGAAAGTCTACTAGTAGATGACAGTTTATGTAGACTCTAACATATTTTGACTCTTAGTATGTTATTATCAGTTTTTGAGTAGGGATGGTCTTTAAAAAATACACTTCTGTAATTAGCATTGGGTCAGAGAACTACCAATCTCCACTGAAAGTAACAAAATACCCATATGATTGGTGACATAAACATTTAATTGGAGAGGCTAAATGCCTTAAACTTGGAAAAGCTTTAAGCGTAACTTTAACATTTTAATTAGAGTCAAATCTGATGAATCAGCAAAAGTCTGCATAAGCCTTTGTTAAAGGTTTGAAGTGCAGTGATTTAAGCGTTATCTTAGGTCTCATACACAATTTCCTTGCACTGAATCTGTAAGATTAGCGCTGCATTATTTGAGTCGTGGAAATGATGGATGAAATTAATTATATGAATTGACTAGACTACTGAATTCCTCAAAATGAAGGTAATGGCAGTAGACAACTGGTAACTTTAAGTGGATTGTCAGGAAATTGTCAATTTTTCATTTCTTGGTTTCAGAGGCATGCAGTGTTTGTCACTCCTGTGTTAGACAAATAATATTCCCTTCAATATTCCCTCAAACTGCAGTTATCCCTGTAGAGCCGCAGTTGAGATGCAGAAATGATTGGTATGGACACTCCTCTTTGCTTTCCAAGCAGAAATAATTTTACTGTAGGGAGTCAGTGTCTAAGTCTTTTTGAGAAAAAAACAGAAATATTGTTTCTGATACCTCAGACTTAAATTGTCATCCTAGTAGCTGTTGAAATCTCTACAGGAAAAGTGGTGTCTCCTTATTATCATATTTAAAAGGTATAACGGTTGGGTTTCCAAAAGCCAATAAGTTTAGACAATTTTAGGAGGAAATTTTACTGAAAGGGGAAATCACTGGAATTTGTAAAATTCATTAATGGACTAATAGGCTTTATTGTCTTCTAAAATGATTCTCAGTATGCATATAGTGGGAAAACTAGGGACAGCAGGGAAGACATTTTTAAAGTCGGGTGATCAAGGTATGCAAAGTTACTGCTTTTTGGTTGCAGTTTAGGTTATTGCAGACTGAGTTGGCCAAATCATTGAACTTTAAATTTCTCAAAAATGTATTATTTGCTATTCAGTGCAAAACAACCTTTTACAATTTGTAACAGACACCTTTTTTAAATATGTAGTTAAAATAATTACTTATTTGAAAATAGATCTGAACTTCAGGTAACAAAAATGTGGACAACATACTTATTTTGAAGTGTTCGAAGTCTTTTTCTGTATGTTTTTCCATACAACCAACCTTCTAAATTCATGGAAAAGAGTTTGGCAACTGATTGTGTATGTTTTTCTGTGTACTCAAATGTTTTCCTTCCTAGATATTTAACTGGTATTGCAATGAAAGTATTTTTCCATATCACTAATATGTGAGTTATACTTGATGGATTATATTTATGTATATATTTGGTCAGTAACGTTGTAATTCAATGTCTGCTAATCTTACTTAATGAACTGTCTTTGGCTACAAGTTTCTTGTTGACATTTCTATTTTGAAAAAAGAAGGTTTATGATAAAAAGTTTTAAACAGCAGTTTCAGTAGTTAGCAATACAAACTAAGAATTTCAAACAGTCTGTATTTTTTGTAGTACAGAATACTAAAGTTTCTCCTTATCTTCTCAAGGTGTCAGTACATGGCTACAACTATTTTTTAATTGGTTCTTAATAAAAGAAAAGTAAAATAACAAAAGTCGATGTAGACAAAAGCCAAAATCTTACATTAAAGAAAGCAACAACTTCAGAATTAGAGGAAAAAATCTGAGAAGAAAATCAAGTCTTTACATCTTCTCATATTGTAGGCCAAGATCTTATTGACTGTATTGACTTAATGATTGAAGCATTTGGTTGTTCCTTTTTTTTAACCATTTTTTTTTCCAGTTATCCTTGTATAAAACTTAGTCTTATAAAAGTACCACATTGAATGCTCAGTTGTCATTTAATGCTGTCAGAAAATTCTTTGACAAATAACGTGTAAAATACCCCCATCTCCCTTACTATCTCCAGTTTCCCATCAACAATTTCAAACTTTTGGAGCTGAAAAAGACAGTCTGATTTGCAAATATCTCAATTCTTCCTGCTGCTCTGTCTCTGTCTCCCTGTGTGCTGCCTGCCTTCCCCACCCTCCCCTTTTTTGAAAACAGACCAGGAGCACAGTCATAATAATGAGAAGCTTTGGAGGAAAAAAGGAAGGATGCTTCATTTGTGTCTTCTTTCATGTGCAGTATAGGCAGATTCAGAAAAATACTCTTTCAGCTGACACCTTGGTAGTACTGTCTGAAATTTTTTACAGTAGATGCCAAAAGCAATTGGAAAATAAAGTCTCTAAGGGTCTATGTGCAAACAGGTCTGGTGCTCTGTTTCTTGTGCAATCATAACTTCTTGCTCTGTTCTGCATATCTGTCAGTTTGTTATGAAGAGGTTTCTTTCAGTTTAAGAGTGACTATGTCTGTAAACCCTAAGAGAACTGTTTTCTTTAAGGAGTAGTATTTTTCAGCAGATTAGCAGAGACCAAAATTTTGAAGTACTCCAGTCTAAGTCTGGTCTTACAGAATAGCAGGTGTTTTAGAAAATCCCACCCAGTGTCTCATATACTTCTGAGGTGTGGAAGATAAATTTTCCAAGACCAGGGAACAGACAGTATGTACAGGATCCATCCTGCACAGTGAATGTCTTCAAGAAGCCACCACCTTTCTTTCCTGGCTTTATTTTTGCAAAGCACTCTTGATCTCACTGGGTTTCATTTCAAATTCCTGAAGTGTTCTTTTTGATGCTTACACCCCCCCACCACTGCTGTTGCTGTTTACCTCCGTGCTGTAAATTATGAGGGAGTCAGATTCTACTCAGCCCTTATTTTGCTGCTTTGGGATTTTTAGGTTGCTCTTTGCTGTGTGCTGTAAACCATTTCACAGTATCTATGCCATTCCCCTGAGAAGCTGTAATTCATAGTGCCTGTCACTGGGTTGTATTTCAAAACTACAGGTAATAGAATCTAGAGGTTTCCTGAATTACCCCAAACCCTGTTACATTCCCTTGATAATGGGGTTAGCTGAGGTACTCAGAATCCAAGCATATTCACCAAATCTGTGGTGGTGAAACAAAGCCAACAACATCCCCTGAAGTGGTGGATGTAATGAATCTTAACTCTATTTGCAGGACAGTAGCTACTAATTTCATTTGCATCTCTGGGAAGCCATGGTTTACACTTAAACTGTTGGTATGTGCAAGACATAAGTTTTATTTAATACTATCCTTTAAGGAGAGGAGGAAGCTTTAGTTCACCGTCTTGTCAGATGTGAGCACCAGAGCTATCTCTACCTGTCCTGGTTTCAGCTGGGGGTTAACTTTCTCATAGCTAGTGTGAGGCTGTGTTTTGGATTTGTGCTGAGGAGAAGGCCGATAACACATCGGTGTTTTTAGTAGTTGCCAGGACCACCAAGGACTTTTCAGCATTTCTGCTGGGCCAGTGTCTGCAGGTGCAGGAAGAGCTGGGAGGGAGCACAGCCACAATTACTAGCCTAGGATTTCTACCTTAGGTTTAGGATTGAGACACAAATTGGCCAATGGTGTATTCCATTTCATGAATGTCGTGCCCAGTATAGAGATGAGGCTCTGTCTCAAAGTATTCTCTATTGCTTCGAGTTGTCTCCCTCTGGGTTGCCCGTCTCTCAGGGTCATCTTGGTCTCTTGGACCTTATCTCGGGCTGTTATCTCCATTCCAGAGTTGCAGTTTTTGGGACTCTCCGTGCTCCAGGATCATTAGCTGGGAATGGGCTGAGCCTTGTTCATCGGGTGGTGAGCAGTATCACTGTGTATCACTCATTGGTATATTTGTATATATTTTTATCATCATTATTATTATTATAATTATTTTAAATTTTATTGTAGTTCGGTTATTAAATTGTTCTTATTTCAACCCACCAGTCTCTTCTCCCTTTACCCCTTTAATTCTCTCCCCCATCTCCAGGAGGGGGGAGGGTGCGCAAGCAGTTGTTGTAGTGTTTGGCTGGGTCAAAATTAGGACACTACCCTAAACAGTAGTATGAATCTTAAATATTGTAATTGGCAGGACAAGGTGTCAAACCTTTGATTCTTGAAGCAAAATCTGCTAAGGTTATTGTACTCTTACTTTAGTGGTCAAAATAATTTATTTATGCTCTTCTGCTTTGACTTGAGAAAAAACTGACTTTTTCATAGCAAGCTCTCCCTTATAACTTGAGTGCAGTCCACTTTCTGTAAATTTCTTGGTTTCCCATTGTATTGGTCTTGAGGTGTTAGGTGTGTTTTTTCTCAGTGATATCTGGTGACTTCAGTGTTAAATGGAATTAAATACTCTCACTTTATAATGATGTGTGTGTTTACGGGGATGGTGGGGAAAAAATAGACCTACTAAGTGTTTCAATTTTGGTGCTTAGCTAAGGGAATATTTTTTCAATTAGTGTTGCTAATGGTGACTTTTTCTTAAATTTGTATTTGTGTTTGTTTAGAGTGTACAGTAACATTTTATCAATATGTGCTTATATTTGTATACATATATCCTATTTGTATGTGTACATGCACACATCCACATAATTTTTCTTTTATGTGTAGATGTATGTATTTCTACATATCTGTGTGTGTATGTATAGATGCATGTATACATACAAATATATGGGTGTGTATATAGGCATATATATTTTAAAATGCCACTCATTACGTTTGTTACATTCAATTTGCAATTTTTGATTATTTCTTCTGTTACATGCTCACCTGAGAGTATCATTTTACTTAGGATTTAAGATCCTTATCCTGCTGCAGTGGCAGACAGTGGTCTCCTGTAGAGTGCTTAGTAGTTTGCTGAGTAAGCATATTAGTGGATATTTTGACTAGAAATTGATTTTTATCTTGTAATTGTTTTTCTGCTTATCATGGGGTTGATTTTGTATACTCTTATTGAGCACACTGCAAGCAAACTAGTTACGGAATCACACAGAATCACTGAGTGGCTGAGGCTGGCAAACACCTCTGGAGATTGTGTAGTCCCACTGCTCCAGCAGGTCTAGCCCTCTGCTGGAGAAGTACGAGCTACAGCAGGCTGCCCAGGAGAGTGTCCAGTCGAGTTGGAGTATGTCCAAGAATGGAGACTCTGCAACCTCTCTGGGTAGGCTTTTCAACCATTGTTGATCTTGGAGGAGGTAACCCTTGAGAATCAACCATCTCTCACGGTCTCGTCTTCTCTTCAGGCTGATATGATACTGGATTCTTTCAAGTAGGTACCTGAAAATGCCCAAGGGTCTGCTTTCCCTGAAATTCAGGCTTGTGATCCTGTGTTTTGCCTTTCTTCCTCTTCTTGGGGTCTTGAGCTCCCATCATCTCAAAGTGGCTGCAGACAAGGCTGCACCTGCCCTTTACATCCCTGACCAGTTCTTCCTTGTTTGTAAGTATGAGGTCCAGCAATGTGTCTCCCCTCATCAACCTGTTTACTGCAGGATCAAAGCACTCCAGGAACCACCTAGATTGCTTGTGCTGTGCTGCAGTGTCCCTCCAGCACATACTGGAGTGATTTGAGTCCCCTTTGAAGACAGGGGCCTGCAAACATGAATCTTTTTCCAGTTTTCCAAAGAGGATTTCATTCTTCTTCTTGATCAGGAGGCATCAGCAGGCAGCCACCATGTCATCCACATTGGTCTGCCCACATCTGATCCACACACTCTCATACGGCTTTTTGCCCATACCAAGGCAGAGCTCCATACATTTACACTACTATTTCACATAAAGGGCAACTTCTTGCCATCCCAGCCTGTCCTTCCTAAAGAGCCTGTGTCCGTGCATGGTAGCACTCCAGTCACATGAGTTAGCCCACCTTGTCTCCAGGATCCCAGAGAGACCTGCAACTGCAGACATATCTCTAATTCCTCCTGTCATCCTCCATGGGGACATACTGTGTGCATTTTAACAGGAACTTCAGATGGGCACCCAGTTGTGCTTATTTCCCAGGAAGACTCTTAAGAGCATCCTCCATACTCCTTTCAGCACTCCCCGATTTATGTGCATACACTTGAGGTGGTCCTCCCTGAGCCTTATATTGTTAGTCAAAAGGTCTTTCCTGTCCACACCAACCTATGCCATTTGCTTGCCAGCACCAGCGACAGATCCCACACTTGTTACTTGGACAACATCTCTTTACCCTGCCATTCCTAGTTTAAAGCTCCTGCACCAAGTTGACCTGTCTGTCATCAAAGGTGCTTCATTCTGTGAATTTATTTGTGGTGCACCATTGGTGCTGATTAGTTCCTGATTGAGCATAATTTCCTCCCGTGTAAAAATGAAATAAAAGAAGGTTCCCCCTGTGGATTTGTAATGTAAAAATAGTACCTCGTTCACCAAAGAGGATGCAAGCAGCTGTAATGTACAACTGCAGGTTAAATACAGGTTGTGTATTTCTGCATCAAGAATTTTTCAGATTGTGACTATTTTGGTTTGTTACTTTTTACTCAAAAAAGAAAAATAAAGCAAGTTAGGATATGTGTCTGAAGAAATAAAGTTCAATTTTTAAAATGTGGCATAATGGATCTGTGACGTGGGTTTCTTTATATTTAAAAATCCTTAGATTTAACATGAGCA
Source organism: Pterocles gutturalis (assembly GCF_000699245.1). Classification (NCBI taxonomy): domain Eukaryota; kingdom Metazoa; phylum Chordata; class Aves; order Pterocliformes; family Pteroclidae; genus Pterocles; species Pterocles gutturalis. The sequence continues at coordinate 9,655 of NW_010118234.1, read as the reverse complement.
AACATGTCAACGTGTTCTGACTGTAATGCTGTTCTTGGATGGCTGCAAGGTTCAGTTTTCCCCCTGGCCCCCCCATTCCCTCTCCTTTGGAGTATGACTCAAAGCCTGATAAAGTCAACAAAAAAGATGCCCATTGACCTTAATAAACTTTGCAGGCAGACTATTAGAGAATGCATAATACTGTGTATTCTCAGGTGACAGACATATTTAACTGCATTGACGTTTGCATACAAATTAAAGAGCAGCAATATAGCAGAGTGGTCTTGGCAACAGTTACTACCAACATTTCCAACATATCTGAGGATTCAGTGTTATCCCATGTTTTTCCCTTTCATAACAAAATGAAGATCTGATTGGAGAACCTGTGCAAAACTAATGTAATCTGCAGTACAAAGGTGTGTAATTTTCTAGTGTATACTCCCATTCAGGGAAATGAAACCAGGGCTTGTTTGGAAGCCTGTTGTACAGTGTGTTGGAAAGTGCTGTGTATCGCTGTGTCCTTGCTGCTGCTGCTGTGCTTGTGAACGGGGTTAAATTAGTACCTGTGAACTACATACTGCAGTTGTAGTTTGGTTTTGTTACAGGAAGAGTCCTTAATGCATCTCTACCATTCTTAATTTTGAGGAGCTACTTTACATCTCATTGAGAACAGTGGGACTTAAATACTGTTAAGTAAGCATGTCTTTAAGTGTTCCCCTGTAGTGGCCTGTTAACTGGCTTTTTTAAATAGTGCTTTTTAAACAACATTAAGTTGTCTGACTGTGCTATTGTGGTAATTTCAATTTTTTATATAATTCTTCAGATGTTGTACCTTTAGTGAATAATCAACATACTAAGTAGTGGCACAAGTCTTAAGAAATGGTTTTTCAAAGTTCACTTAAAATGGTTTCTTTGTCATTCTGTAGTTTCTCAGAAAACACAACAAACTTGGTATTGCTGCTTACCTTTTGTACACTAATCTTTTGACTAGACATCTCTAGCAGTATTAAAAAAAAAATAATGATAACTCTTGTTAATGATAATTCTAGGCACAGAGAAGTTGCAGGTGTGTTGGAGGTCACCAAGAAAATTCTGAGGAAGTAAGGAAGAAAATTAGTTGGAATGATAAACTTATATTTCAGTACCTCTGTGTAATACTAGTGTGAAATGTGCTTGTGAATTAAACAGAGAATTGATTAGAAAATACATAAAAAGGGACTAATGGAGTCATCCAGACTTTTAACGTGTTACAGAAAATATACCCAAGTTTTAAATAATTCTTTATAATAAGTAAGATCTACTGATCTTTGTTTCTGCCTTGGAATATCTATCAGCAGTACAGTAAAATTCTCAAGCAGACTGATCATCCTAGATCTGTCCTGTCCTGGCATTATAATATTCCTATTGTTGCTTATAGTAGTTTTATTGTTACGTTATCTAATACACACCAAAGTTTACTTACCTTGCTTATCATTGTTGAAGTATGCTGTACTTGCAGATAAAAAGGAATTTATCAGCAGACATACTTTGTGTGTCTAGGGAGCAGATGCATTCCAGAAAAGAGACTTGCATTACACATACTCTACAAGTTAAGAAAAACTTTTATGTTTTTTGTGATGGTTCTATTTCAAAAAAACCCATCTTATTTTATGTCTATGTTTTCTAAATATTTTGCATTTTGACAATTCCCACTAAAGAGTTAACTGAATATTGATCAGAAAGTGTTGATGAAGTAGCGAAAATCCATTTATTTTAGAGCACTTGGAGCATTACAGGGAAATTGAAAGGCATTCCATTTTGAAACTTAAGTGTTTTGTAGATATTTCACAAAAGTATGTGATAAATATTTTATATGTAACTTCCAGTGTTTATCAGGCAACTGACAGAAAAATAAATGAAAATAGGAAGCTCATTATTTACAATAAAATTATTTGAATGCAATTGTTTAAGTCATTGTTATTCATTTTCTTAATTTCTCTTTATTGCTTGTTTTGTACAGGAAGGAGTTACAGGAGCTGCAGAATCTTTACAGACAAAACGTTGAACATACAGCACAGCAGGCTGAGCTGATAAAGCAGCTTCAGGCTCTCAATACTGATACACGAAAAGTACTGAAAGACCAAGAAGATGCTCACACAGCTGAAACAACATCATATCAAAAAGTATGTCATTGTGCTTTATGATCACAGGGTTCATTTAATATCCATTTGTACAATATCGATGGACAGAGTAATCAAAGGACTGTGTAGTGTTGCATCCTTTAGATCTCTGGATCTTTACTGTTTCCAAAATATGGTTGACAGAGTAAGAGTTACATCTCAGCATATATGGCCACTTACATTGAGCCTTCAGATTTAGTTGCATCTGAAGCAAAATAGGAGTGAATTGTCAAGCATATAAATTTATGTAATTTTGTGTTATCTACGTTTTTCTTTTTTCTCTTCTAGAGCTTTCAATTACTAAATTCTGCAATTTGTTTTTGATAATTTAGAATAAATTCCTTTCATTTGAAAATAATGTATTTATGTGAATCTCAAACAGTTTTACTGGTTTAAGATGCAAAAACCTACTCTATCAAAATTCACTGGAAAAAACTGTTGCCATAATAGCTTTTTAAATGGATAACTAATTCAGAATTTTAGACTACATTTACAGAAAAGATTCATATTTTTGATGAACGCCAGGAAAAATGCTAACCCTGAAAAGCTATCACATGTGCACTATTCAGAGCTTCTCTTTTTGAGTGTAAGAAATTATATGGATGTTGTTTTTGCAGTCTGTATGAAACACAGAAGATATGTTTCCTTCCTTTTTAGAAACATTGAGAAGGAAGAAGACAAGGAGGAAGTTGGATATACAGCTTTCATGTACCTGCTACCAGTTTTGGAACTGTTTTCTCAAATTTGTTACTGTCTGTGCTTTTTCAAAAAACAGATGTTTCCCTTTATCATCTTACTTAGAGTATGCAGTTTTTGTGATAAAATTGTGAAGCTGGGCCTAAGTCAAGCCAGAATCAGTACTGGGTTTCCAAAGATGTGTTTGGTTAACATTTTATAGCCCATAGTGCCCAGGGCATTCTTGTGTACTTAAATCTGAACAAGTTTATCGTTAACTGCAGTGATAATACATGTTGAATCTTTTATTCTCTACAACAGTAACCCAGCCAAGCTACAGGTAGACTTACATGAAAGTTGTTCAGAATATGTACAAGTCAGGGGGAGTTCTACTTATCTGGGGCAAGACAAAGTAAATTATAGAATTCAAGAAAAAATAAAATACAGAATATAGGTATCAGGAGTTGCTCTTTCAATTTTCATTCTCCAGTCATTTCTTCTATAAGTATTAATGGATCCTGTGAGTCATTAAAAAAAAAATTGACACAAGCGAAGATAATATGAATTCTCTTTATCAGTGCTTATGAGACAATATTCTTCCAGGCTAGTTCTACAACATATGAAAGAAAATAAAACTGTGTTTTCATAAGGCTGTTTTAAAGCATGACAAAACTCTTCATAAAAGGTCACTTTGCCTTGCATTATAGTGATATTGCCAGTATTACTTACTTCAATTTGGGAAAGAATTGAACCTATCCTATGAAAAATAATATTGCTATTATAAGTTACTTGGGTATTGTGGAAAACTGATGGGTATACTTATATAGCTGTAGGGGCAAGCTTCTTCTAAACTGGGCTTGGCTTAAAATTCAGGATTGCTTCAGAAAGTTGTTTCACAGTTCTTGGTCTGTCTTAGCAGGACTTAAGACTTCTGCTGAGCTGATCATACAGCAAGAACAAGAACAGTGTGGTTTTGAATATAAGCCCTTTTTTTTGGTAGCTGCCAAATACTTCAACTCACAGATGACCCTAACATTTGCTGGTTTAGAGGTGTTGAATTCAGTATTTTTCCAACATGGAAGAGTAAGGTTTGCCTCTTAAACCAGCAAAAGCTAACTCAAATATTCTGACAAATTACTTTTGTGGAAGTGATAAACTGTCTTTTTATAAGATACTAAAATATCTAATGCACCTGGAAAAAATACATTCTTTTTGATTTTTATGAAAATATTTTTAAAAAGGTATACCTTAAAGTAAAAAAAAAAAAATTAAGTTCCCTATGTTAGAGTGGGGATCTAGTAGTGTTTGTAGCAAATTGAGAGAACTGAGAAGAGGAAAAGGAGGTCCTTTATCATGATGACAATCCTGTTCTGTACTTCTGATTAGAAGAACTGTATAAAATGCCCAACTGTAATTGCTTCAAAGTAACATGCATTTTCTAAATCATAAAACATGCAGTCCTACTGAAGTCCCAGCAGGCTTTTGGAAAACTCAGCACCTATAAAAATAATACAAATGCCTATTTTTCCCTTGAATGGGAAAGGCAAACTATTGCAGACAAATGTGTGTTTTGTTTGTCTTCTGTGCATTAATAATATGCAGGCTGCAACAGCTAGATAAGGATGTCAGCTATTCCATAGACAGATCACAAAGGAATATTTTCCTACTGCTCCAATGGCATTGGGCCCATCAGTGTGTACATCCTATGATATATTGTCCCTTACAGCAAGATCAATGACCTTTCTGTTAGTGGTCAGATAGGCAGTATATGCTATAGCTCAGGCAATGTGGTTGTCTCTCATATTCCGAGTTTATCAAAGCACTGTTTGTGCTGATGTTAATGTGAAGAACCACTCTTTGCGTAGTATGAAATGGTAGACTGAATAAAAGAAAAAACATTTCTTGTAAACTAGATCAAGGTCATGAATTTGCACTGGATTATGTGTAAATCCATTGAGGACCACAAATTCTCTTCCAAGTCTAGCTGTAGTAGGCAGCATACACGTGTGAAGATCTGTAATCTGTTTTATCAAGTTGTGTTGACTTGACATACTACTACCTTTTTTTTTTCTTCAAGTACAAATTTTAAGGGTGTTGTGTTCTACAATAACTCCTTTATGTTAGAGCATTTATGGAAACAAATTGGTATCTTTTTCATACTGCAGCTGTAGTTCTCATTCTCAAGGATAGGGAATATTTTTCTAAAATGTATAGCATCTGTTTTAGTGGTCCCAAATGCTCCAGGGACTTCATTCTTGTGCTGGATTTAATGAGACTCAATAGATTTGTCCTCACCAACAATTTCAAGGTGGAGAGACATCAATCAATACTAGGGATAATAAGACAAGAAGAGATTCTGAACTCCTTAGCTAGCTTATCAAAGTTTTCTGATATTTACAATTTAGGGCCTTTATTTTTATAATGTAGTACTTTCACTTGATCTGATGTGGCTTTTAGGTTCTTTTTTAATTATACTAATTAAAAATCTCATAGTGAAAGGCCCTTTTAGTGAAGTGGCAATACTGTTACTTGTCACAAAATTGGAAATCTTAATTTGTGTCCTGGAACTCAGCTCCTGGAAAAACAAATAGAGAACACTGTGGATAGTGGTACAGTACGTCTGTGATTAAGAAAAGCATTGCTCAGTAGTGAGATTTTTGGCATAATTAGAAAACACAGTAAAAATCTTCAGTTGTAAGACATTGTAGAAGTCTGTATTGAGTGCACGAGAAAGCAGATAAAAATAGGATGCCATCAGATACATTTTTGGAAGTTATGGCTAATTTTGTACCTGCACTTGCCTTTGCTAGTCTTTCTCATGGTGTCAATGTGTGGAGGTAGTTTGCTTTCCTTCAAGCCTGAGAAATTTTAATACGAATGTCAAGTTACCAGCTTTGCCATCCTAAGATTAAATTTTACCAATTCCAGTCTTTTTTGCTACTGCAACAAACTTTAAGCATAGTCAAAAGCACATATTTTTTTTTTTTTTAATGTAAGCAGCATTGAATTAACAAAATAAAGAGTAAAACCATATAGATGTGTAAATCGTAGTAACAGTGCAGGTTCTCCCTCAAATTGAAATGAAAAATATAAGTTCTTTCACACATGGCAAGAGCTAAGGGAAACTAATTGTCTGGTCAAATATGCAGAAGCCCACATCAGTAATAAGTGAATTGTCATTTTTGTAGTCTACTTTGTGAAAGCTGTAAGAAACTCAGATCTTTGATGAAGATTATCTGACACTTTAGTTCAAGCTTTGATGTACTGTTTTCTATTGTTGGGAAGTGTGTTAATTATGTTAGTCTATTTATTTCTTGTGTACCGGCCACCAGTACAGTTGGTGACATGTTAGCAAGTAGGTTTTGGCATAAGATGTGTCCATAGGTTGAAGTTGAAGAAAACCAGGGTAGACTCTAGTTCTCTCAGGGTGATGTTAAACTCTGCACTCACAGGCAATTGTTTTCATGCTTGAAAAACCCTGTATTGGTATTCTTAGTGTGCTGTAGTTCCTCTGCATAATGGTGTGATTGGTATCTGTGAAATGCTTAAGTATTTGGGAAAAAATGTACATAATCTGTAAATCTGAATCTGTCACTATTGTTTGCAAACCATTGTATTAATATTTCTGGCAATGGTAATGTATTTTTTTAACAATATGAGACCTGTAGATGAAACAAATTATGTAAACTGTTGAGACAGTGGAAGAGGAGTTGTACATCAAGAAAGGAAAAAAAAAATCTTTAAATTTACTTAAATATGTTTCTGAGTAATGCCAATTTTGATCTGAGTTAGAATTCTAAGATTTAAATATATCTAAATTTTGTATGTAATCAGATTGGTCCCACAATAGAGGATTTTAAATTATACCATTTGCAGTATTAATTATTAACATTTTTCTGCATTCTCATACACTGGGACTGGTGTTCTTCACAAGCCTGCTGAATGTTCTCTGAGAGTACACTATGTAGAGAGAAGAAATCTAAATAGGGTTTGGTAGAATTTCACAGAGAAGTTATTGCTGAGAAACACATTCTTTCAGAGAGAAATGTGTTAAAATTTTTATATATTCAAAAAAGCAATCCACAAACCCCACCATGAGATAGCCAAATCAACACAAGGAGTTGCGCAAAACTGATTAGATGAATGAATACTGGAAGGTTACATTGGTGGCAGCAGGGGATGGAGGGGCAAAATCAGAAAACAGAAAAAACAAGATTCATTGAAGTAAGTAGACTCACCAGTTTCAATTTTTGCCGTAACAACACAAACACTAAAATGTCTTTTTTTTTTTTTTAATGTTCTCTTCTGTTATTTTTGAAAAGGTATATTGCTGAAGTTACCAATTTTGCCTCATTTCCAAAATGACCATGGTATTTGCAATTATATAGTACCATAACGTTAGGGAAAGCATGTCTTCTTTTTTAGTATATACTAGTGACTCTTGCTTGCATGTTGTTTGATGTTACTTACATCCATTCTCCGCTTTCTTTTGTTTTTCTTTGTACCTCTCACTTGTGTCTGACATTTTTCTCTTGTATCACAGGTAAGTTTCGTGCTCTCTCATCTTAAAAAATCACTCTACCTCTGCTTGTCCATTTCTAAACAAAACACCATGAATTTGCTGTATATAGTCTGGTGTTCCTCTTTAGTTTCACTCTAGAGCTTCTGCAGCTGATTTCTGCCCTTGTTCTTTTCAAATTCTCATAACAGCATGATCTTGGTGGAGTATGATGGGACAAAGCCCTGGAGGAAAGAGGGGCCCAAGAAAACTGATTAATATTCAAGGATTGCCTCCTCCAGGTGTGATGCATCCCAACAAAGAGGAAGTCAGGCAAGAACATCAGGAGGCCTGCGTGGATGAACAAGGAGCTCCTGGACATACTCAAATACAAAAAGAAAGCCTACAGGGGTTAAAAGCAAGGACAGGTAGACTGAGAGGAATACAGAGACACTGTCTGAGCAGCCAGGGACAACAATATAAGCTTCTAGAGGTGTGTTGGTGATAAAAGGAAGACTAGGGAAAATGTGGGCACTCAAGAAGGTAACAGGAGACCTCATTACCCAGGATATGAAGAAGGCTGAGATACTCAGTGACTTTTTTGCCTCAGTCTTCACTGGCAAGCGCCCAAGCCACAACACCCAAGTCACAGAGGGCAAAGGCAGAGACTGGGAAAATGAAGAACTGCCCACTGTAGGAGAAGATCAGGTTTGAGACCATTTAAGGAACCTGAAGGTGCACAAGTCCATGGGACCTGATGAGATCCATCCACGGGTCCTGAGGGAACTGGTGGATGAAGTTGCTAAACCACTATTCATCGTATTTGAGAATTCATGTCAGTCTGGTGAGACTCTGACTGGAAAAGGGGAAACATAACCCCCATTTTTAAAAAGGGAAATAAGGAAGACACAGGGAACTACAGGCCAGTCAGTCTCACCTTTGTGCCTGGCAAGATCATGGAGCAGATCCTTCTGGAAACTATGCTGAGGCACATGGAAATAAGGAAGCGATTGGTGACAGCCAGCAGGGCTTCACTAAAGGCAAATCATGTCTGACAAATTTGGTGGCCTTCTGTGACGGGGTCACAGCATTGGTGGACAAGGGAAGAGCAACTGACATCATCTGCCTGGACTTGTGCAAAGCCTTTGATACTGTCCCACATGAGATCCTTGTCTCTAAATTGGAGGGACATGGATTTGACAGAAGGACCACTTGGTGGATAAGGAATTGGCTGGATGGTTGCACTCAAAGAGTGGAGTCAATGGCTCCATGTCCAAGTGGAGACCAGTGACAAGTGGTGTTCTGCAAGGTTCAGTACTGGGACTGGTGTTGTTTAACATCTTTGTTGGCGACATGGACAGCAGGATTGAGTGCACCCTCAGCAAGTTTACTGATGACACCAAGCGGTGTGGTGTGGTGGACACACTGGAGGGAAGGGATGCCATCCAGAGGGACCTTGACATGCTTGAGACGTGGGCCAATGCAAACCTCATGAAGTTCAACAAGGCCAAGTGCAAGGTCCTGCACGTGGGTCAAGGCAATTTTAAGCACAAATACGGGCTGGGTGGAGAATGGCTTGAGAGTAAATCTGAGAAGAAGGACTTGGGGGCAGAATCTGAACATGAGCTGGCAGTATGTGCTTGCAGCCCAAAAAAGCCAACCGTGCCTGGGCAAAAAAAAGTACCCCCCTTGGTGTACTGCATTCAGCCCTGCAGTCCTCAGCATAGGAAAGACATGGATCTGTTGGAGAGGGTCCAAAGGAGGGCCATGAAGATGATCAGAGGGCTGGAGCACCTCCCCTATGAGGACAGGCTGAGAGAGATGGAGTTGTTCAGCCTGGAGAAAAGAAGACTCCGAGGAGACCTTGTAGCAGCCTTCCAGTACCTAAAGGGGGCCTACAGGAGAGATGGTGAGGCACTCTTTATTGGGGAGTGCAGTGATAGGACAAGGGGTTACGGTTTTAAGCTGAAAGAGGGTAGATTTACATTAGATATTAAGAAGAAAGTATTTAGTTTTAAGGTAGTGAAGCACCGCAACAGGTTGCCCAGGGAATTTGTGGATGCCCCATCCCTGGAGGTGTTCGGGTTTTGGGAAACCGGGTTTGGGGGAAGGTCCCCCTGCCTATGGCAGAGGGTTGGAACTTGATGATCTTTGAGGCCCCTTCCAATGCAAGCCATTCAATGATCTTTCAACAGGAATTTCTTTGGTGCTGTAATAGTTTCCCTTATAGTTTTATTGTGTCTTAATTTAGACTAACTTTTTTTCATTTGTGTCATTGCTCCTTGTTCAACATTACTGCATGTTTGGGTTCATTTACTGAGGTTTCTGCAGTATAGTTGTGGTG